>NW_011361142.1:102032-119533 GCF_000735185.1 Notothenia coriiceps
TTCATTCTATATTTTATTCTGTAGATTGTGTACATTACTTTTCACTTTACTGCTTGTTGCACTCCTGGTTGGAAGCTAAACTGCATTTCGTTGTCTCAGTACCTGTAATATGTGCAATAACAATAAAGTTGAATCTAATCTTGAGCAGGAACAAATGTATTTATTTAGTACATATCTGGCATTAACGATTAAACACATTTGTGCATTCTTTATAAATGCAAACCGAGTCAAGCCGACTCCGGAGGTGGCGGTATGCACCTTAAAGTTGTTTGCAATCCGCCAAAAAACCGAGAGAAGAAAAAGAAGAAGAAGACTCGGAGCTGTCCAACTTCAGGCGAGCTTTTTGAGACCTCCCCCGGCTGTGATCGGCTATTCTCGTCTACTTTCGAGGCGAGCCGCAACGCGTCTCAAACAAGCCTAGTGTGTGCGGAGGAAATACAGTTTAAACTGCCGTTGCAGGAAAGACGGCCGGCCAAAATCACCGACTGTGTGAACGTGAAAATGAATAGAATATCACCTCCCATCTTCAGAGCAATCGGACTATTATAACTATTATTATACTATTATGTTAAGAAAGCTTAATTAAATATCTGCCACAACATAAGTAACCGGATCAAAGTAACATTACGTGGCCTACAGTGCGCGGCACTGTTAGTGCAGACGTCGATGTGTCCCATTATCATTCATATCACATCATAATGTATCATATATTTCCTTATCAGAGTCAGCTGAGCCGTATCTGGCCGTGCAACACTCACAGTGTCACATACTGCAGAAGTATTATTTTTAAGCAACACATTAAGTTGACGAAACACTCGAGTCAAATGTAATTAAAGTCAGATCCACTCATGTTTTAGATGGGGTGCCAGTGATATCATAAACCTGTTAATGTACGCATTCAAACACTTTTTTTTATTACCAGCTGTATTCATCTTGCAGCTGCAACTATTATGTGGCTTTTATCCTGGATAAAGTGTCTGAGTCATGGATGTTTAAAGTTTAACTTCTTAATATTTGTCTAATATTATAGTTTTCTTTTAATTCAGGAAGTAGGACGCTGCGCTGTCAGTACGCTTGTCCATGTTTGTGATTGGTCAAATGTTGCTAACCCCGCCCCTTTCACGTGAACGCGCTAATAGCCGGACAGAGTTACCGAGTTGATAACAAACGTCGTAGGACCGCTTAGCGAGATCGCGTTTGTTTTGGGTTAGTTAAGCCAAAGAACTCAAACATATCCAGGGTATATTGAACTGGATTCGTAGTATAGGCCTCAGCATTCAAGTCCATTCTTAACCTGGGAAAGAGTCTGTTCTTATGACAAAAAATTCCCAACTCAAGTAATGCAGACTCCTGCCGATAAAGGTGAACGTACATAGAGTTGCGATTGGTTTGATTTTGCCAGTGTCATACTGGGCAATTAGGTTAGAAAGCTAAGCTATTAAGCTAACCTCTGGATCTCGTATTAATATTTAGACTAGTGTTGTTCCTTTTTCTTAAATGTTTCTATTTAATTCACAGTTCTAGCTTTGCTTCTTGGCTTGTGTTGGTGTTTGAGCTTTAAGAACTCTGGTATTTTGCTTTCACGTAATAATGTTGAATTGGACTAATGAGATTATTTCTGCCATCAGAGCAGCTTTTCCCCAGACAATTTATTTGTTTACATAACTAAAACCCAAATTGACTAAATGGACCTTATGTGACCCTTCTCTTCATCTCTGTCTTTAAGTAAGGAAACCAACACAAGCTAGACAGTTTTATCAAAATCAGGGGCCCAGCACAGGTTAATTATACTCTTATTTTACAGTATAAAGTACCACAGATCTGCATTAGATGTTGGTGTGATTCCAGTAGGGAAAGGTCTTCATGAGATGCAGGCGAGTTTCTGTAAATGTACCACATATACACACACACTTACACGGTATTCACACACAGGCACCACACAATAGTGAACACGACACGAGAATATCATGGAAAGGATGGAGTTTCATTGATTCATTAATGATCCCCAGGTTAAGCACAACATTTTCTGCAAATACTGAAATGAGACTGTCAAGATTTCAATGGATCCATTTGACATAAAAATAACTTAAATAAATGTACATCTGCATATAGCTTATCAGGAACTCTTACATGCCTCAAAGGGTAAACACAATTAAACTGTACAATCATGATAGCTGTCGTTTACCTGAACCTAACCGTCACCATTTTC
Source organism: Notothenia coriiceps (assembly GCF_000735185.1). Taxonomy (NCBI): domain Eukaryota; kingdom Metazoa; phylum Chordata; class Actinopteri; order Perciformes; family Nototheniidae; genus Notothenia; species Notothenia coriiceps. Next base: position 104,242 of record NW_011361142.1, read on the forward strand.
TTTTAGGGCTGTTAAGTGGCTCTAGCATTTTAAGTGTAGCAATTAATCCTCACAGGCTGTCCTTTTGATTTTAAGCCATCCATCAGCAACAGTCACATTATCTTTACTGGCAGAGGCACTGGTGCTTCAGAAGACAGATAAAAGCAGGACGTGGTTGGAAATGTTGATTTGTAGTTAGCCACTTCAGCTGATTGTGTCCAACTCAACTCAAATCCCTTTCCCCTTAAAACACCTTTGCTCCCAAACCAAACCAAGCAGAGACTACATTTAAAATGTTCCATAACCCAAATATTTGTTTGTCTAATGTCATTCACTTACTCATCCTGATTCTCTCAAAAATGTAGTTAAGTGAAGGAAGTGACTTTGGAAAGCCCCCTTCAATTACAATAACTGAGTAATATGGTGTTACATGGTCATTTTCCAGCTGTTCCCATCTATTTAAACTCTTACATTTCTTGTATGTGAGGTCAACACTTTGAAGACAGAGCTTTTATTGTCAACTAAATGGTCGACTATTTTTCCTCAATTAATCATTTAAACCATAGTGAAGCTCCGGAGGCATTTTTTTCAGTAATATTTTCAGTAAGTGAAGCGTCCCCTGGCCTCTAAATAGTGCCACCTACGAAAACAAATATCATCTTGTCCATGTCAACCCCATCTTTTTAAAAGATCATCACATCTGAGAAGCTGCTTACTCCTTTGCATTTCTTCTTTTCCAATAAAGGAAAATATAACGCAACAGAATTCTCACAAATTCACACAGTTCTAATACCATCGTCTGCTGAATTCTCTACAGAGGAAATTACATTTAGGAAACATGTCTAAATGAATGATACATCTTTTTGTTATTCTAAAATAGCAATGTTTAAAAACAGCTACTGTAACATACCAGTGGTTCTTCTCACTTCCCAGCACTATAGTTACTAGTCAAATAACCAACTGATTAAACCTTTATTATTAATTCCTCACTATTGAACATCTTTGCTTTGAGAGTAAACTAAAAATAAAATACCTGTTGCTGTGTGTTTGCCACATCTGTGTGTGGGGCATTGGAGGGTATTAGTGTGTGTGTGTGTGTGTGTGTGTGTGTGTGTGTGTGTGTGTGTGTGTGTGTGTGTGTGTGTGTGTGTGTGTGTGTGTGTGTGAGAGCAGCACACTGACCAGAATGGGTTTAGGATGGTAATTCAGCTTATCGCAGACTGCTTTGTCCCAAATGCATCATGGCTCTGCTGTGACCGCTTCACACACACTTCCAAAGAAGACTAATAGTTATTGACCTGACTCATATTTACTAAACAAGCATTGGTTTTCTTTTCTAAAATAAACTGTCTAGGGGGAACATCTGAAATAAATGATGTTTTGAAACTAATTTTTTCTTACTAATGACTGATTTCAAATACTCTGAGTGGACACAATGCAATTGCTCTGGTTTTGACCTGAAAAAGAGCAATGACTATGGTAATGATGTTGAAAGTAGGAATGACATTATAATTCTCCGCCTGCTGTGCTGAGGGGGCTCTTTGTGCTTCATTTGCTGTGTATTTGACTGATGTAGCCGCATCGCTGCTCCCCGAGTGATTTGGATCTTTTACAAAACCTTTTGTCTCATTAGTGTTTAAACCCGGAGTCATCAACACCAGGGGAAGCAGCCATTTGTGGTGGTTAACAGACAGAAACAAAGCTGAGACTCTTTGCCATGAGGACCTGACATTAATCTGCATGTCTCTGCCTCAGTCTCTGTTCACACACACACCAGTGTTTGCCACTTATTTATTGGCAGGCTGGAACATTTAACTACTGAGTTTTCAGGCTACAAAGGGCAAGTCCCTTAAGCAATTCCTAGGACTTATTAGGGCTTAGGGCAGATGCTTAACTAATTTGTTTATGTAGATCATTGGGGACAGTTTTAATTTAATTTCACCAAATGTCACATAGTTTCCGGGGATCCAAAAGCACCTTTACATGACATGCTCCTTGGATTTCCCCCTTACAGTTGACATCATATTTCTTAAGAATAAGCTGGATACAAAGCCGCAATAAGAAGATGCACAATATCATTTCACATCCCCATCCAAAGACAGAAGATTTATAGTTGACAATCCTGAAAAACCCTGCATATCACATTACATGACGATAATGTTTGACTTTTATCTCTCAGTATCTCATTTAGTTTTATGTACACTGCATTTGCACGACAAATAAGGTGTCCTTTAAATTAGGAAAGGTTTCTGATAACGGTACAATTACTATTACGGAGAAAGATATTTCGAGGGTAAAGAAAATGTATCAAGATTTGGTTTGTAATGGGATTCAAACTGAAATCTCAAATATGATGGTTAAACATTTATCAGCCCGACTTCAAAAAGTGCATAGTACATTATGCACTGAATTCCTATGATAAATTGGCATCACTTTGAGTGTAGCCTTTAAAACGAGTCATACTGTACAACACATTTCATATCAAGAATACTCTGGCTTTAAATCTTGTCCTGTAATCATCAAATATGACAATCATTACTAGGGACACTGGTTCAAACACATTTTCCTCTAAAAAAAAATATTGAAACACTGGAAAGTACCATTTTAGTGTTAAGCTGTGATTTAATATCGTCCCTGGCTAAATGTTCTGCCTCAGCTACCACGTCTACAGAAAATGTTAAAAAAAACTTCATCCATGCAATAAATCAATCATTTATTTTCTATAGTGTTAGCATTGATAGTGTGGGCATCAAAGCCTGGGGATTAAAAACATATATATATGTCGTGAAGGCCTGGTTCTGTCAGTGTAAACGGGTCAGATTAACAGCTGCCTGAACGGGTTTTAGGTTGGGTTTTAGGTCTTCTTTAACTTCAGAGGCAGTCGGAGCAGCACGCGCACGACTGCTCCCAGGTCACTGCCACTAAAGGTGAGAACTGTCATCCATTCATTACAATTTAGCTCCACAGTGGAGCTTATTACCAGTGTAATCAAGACCTATCGCTGCCTCCCACCAAATGACAGATCCCTTTGTAAAATGTAATTCTGTCCACATGACATATTATAAAATGACTCGATACTTCCCCAAAAGAAATGGTTGACTGAACACTAATGGTGCTGAATGTTATTAGCTTCATTATGACTCTACAATCTGTGCTTTGATGAGTATTGCGCAGGTTAAGTGCTAAAAATGTTGATATCTGAAGGGCACACAAACTGCATGAGGACATTTTTGTACCGATCAAAGTTTTGCCAGTGTGTATAGTTACTGTCTAATCTCTGGCTGTCAGTTGTGTTTATAATAGCCTGGTGAGGGACAGCGCCGTGTTCACGCACCGTGTCTATTATCTGTCACACAACATCTGGCGCCAGGAAGTTGATGTGCTTCCTCATTCGGCTTTTTTAAAACTCAGCCGCTGGAAGAATTAAGCAGATGGGTATCAGCAGGGGCTGTTTTCAATCATGTAGAAAGCAAAGAACAAACAAAACCAGAGGCAAGCTAAATCCCAATAGTGTGCTATATCTTTTACAAAGCTCAGTAGCAAACGCACAAAGTCGACCACCATGAAATCCCTGTGAGATTGCTCTCAAGCTTCAGTGTGTGAACAGTGTTTACAGCAGAAGGAGAATGTTGTGCAAAACCTGGGTTGGGTCCTGTTTAATCTTTGGAGAGATGAAAGTTGGACCCGGTGAGAAGTTTGGTATGACGATACTTACGAAAGAGGACTTTTCAACAACGACAAACACAGAGAGATTTGGAGAACAGAGCCTTACCGTATTCTCGGTGAAATTGTAATCCAGGGAGTATTGTAATTTGCCCAGTTTCTGGTCCTCCTTGGGCTCTTCCTCTATCTCCGTTTCAGTCAGCCCTGTCTCTGCATCCTCCTCATCCTTCAAGGCCTGAAGGAGACACCCACCAAGAGTCAGTGTCGCCTGTTTGTCGCTGGCGCTAGCACCTAGCCAGCCGTTCCTGCCCAGGTCCTGCCAGCGGACCTACTCCTGTAAAAGCTGCCACTTGTTTTATGATGTGTAAGGGGGAGAACAGGGGAGGGGAAGCAAGCACTAAAACATCATAGCAGTTAACACCAGGACATGCTCTGTGATGCACTAAAGCCCCTCGACTGGTCCCCTGGTGATGCTCTTCTATTAATCTTTGGGTGTGTCTGTCTAAAGGGAGGAAGATTTCACCAGAGAAGAAGAAGGAGAGGAGGGTAGAGAGAGGACAGAAAGAAGGAGAGAAGATACTTCTGGAAAAGTTTCATGTTATTTCAGGCAGATCAAGTCTCCGGCATATCAACTGGGAAGAGTCTGCAGTGGGAAGTGAAGTTTCCCTTTTGCAGTGGTGGAAAGTGATTAAGTTAATGTAATCAAGTACTGTACTTATTTACATTTTTTATGTTACTTGTTCTTAGATTTTATATATTATTAATATAAAAACAAATTGTCTGATGAAATATGATATGGTACAGTAGATTAAGTTACCTGAAAGAATAAAAAGTCCTCCTTAGCTAGCTGCATAATTAAAATGATATCAACAAATACAATCCAGTAATATGCTACACTTCATACTATACCAAAAATGGCAATTCATTTGAGTGAGTAGTGTAGTTTTGGTAATAATATGTTGATGCTAATACTCATGTTTTGAGTGATATACTTTTGCTTGTTGAATATTTGTGGTATTATTACTTTTAACTAAGTAAAGGATGTGAGTACTTATTCCACCACTGCCCTTTGGCTAGCTTGGCACTGAGGTAAGGGTAGCAGGTGGTGGGGGGTGAAGGAGGGGTGGAGGTGGAGGACTTTGTTTTAAGACCAACATGCGATTGAAGAGGCAAAAACTAGCTCTCAAGGTCATTCATTCAGCATCAAAAGTTGCCTTCCAAGATGTCTCTTTCTGTTAGGCATGCAGAGCATTCTCTGAACAAACCAGTGCTCTCATGAGATTCCCCATTCCCATAACTCTGGTTACACCCTCAAGACATTCAGTCGCATTGTCATCATAACCCATGAAGCTTTAAAGTTATCCCCTACGCCGATGGTAGCTAGAAGCATCATGCCAGCAGTGGGGGGTAGGTGCTCCTATTAGTTTGTCAAGTAGCTCATGTGAAAGCAAAAGGCTGAACAACACTGATTGCGTCTGATTTTTTCCGCTGCGCCACTTTGGTCTCTGCCTTTTGTTCAAAAATCAGAAATTTTGTATTTTTAAGCACACGTAAAAAAAGGAAGCAGGGTAAAATGATTGAGGAAATGAAATCCCCTGATTTATCAAACAGGTAATTTTCATGATTATGAGGTTAATCCAATTTGTACGCATCTGTTCTCCAGGATATCTATGATCATTTTCACCCGGGTTGACAGATGTGAATGCAAATCCTACTGCACGTCAAAAGCTTCCTTTTGATCGCCAGTTTCAAAAGAACATTTACTTGTCGAGCCTCTCAATCATTCTACGTTAGCTCGACGCCACTCGTTTGATATGTAAATTAAAGATTCAAAAGGCAGCAGACTTTAGTTTGGCACAAAATCAGCATGGTTCAACCTTGTCAATGCATTGCACCCAGTGTTTCTTTCATTCATATATATGTGCATATGCAGGTTGTACACACATATATACAGTAGATATACATGTACTGAATGCATAGTTACATATATTTGGTTCTATGGGAGTAAGTTGTTGTCAAGAGGCTATAAAAAGAAAACATCAGAGCAGCAGGCTTAAGAAGATCCAACAGCAATTGGGAACCTACCGCCAGTGACCATCCCGAACAGTCATCAGACACAACAGAGATAAGGAGGACATAGAAGGAAGAAACACAAATTAAAACAACCACACACAGGAGTTAACACACCAGAGTCTGGGCCCACCAGGAGAAATGACCGCTTGCCTCGGAAGTGGCAGATTCACCATTCTCAGAGATGAGATTATTCATTTTGATTAATGACTACTTGAAAATTGAAAAAAAAACAGTTTTAAGGCAGCCAGAATATTGGAAATTAAGGGTCAATCGTTTCCTCTAGAAAGTAAAGTGCTGTACCGCGGCAATCTGGCTGAATTTGCTGTAAAATTAATAAAGTGTTTAGCTTTTAACATCTTATTTATACTTTCTTACCATATCATAAAGTATGAAAACAGTGTCACTGGTTTGTGTCTACATTTGAATCCACCTCTCAAAGCAGAGGTGTTGCAGCAAATTAAACACTCTTTGTACATGTTTCCACCGAGGGCGGGGGTATAATGATTCTCCGCTGGCGCAATTAGTGTGCTGACTCCATTTGAAGTGTCAGGGTTTCACTGCTTTCCGTTCGGTTCAGTTAAAAGGTAGAGCTTAATTACATTGCCTCCTATTTGTTTATCGTTTGGTGATGTCATTTCTCAGGGTGGATACCACTTCATTACACGGCAAATGTTACTCACACTCTTCAACATGTGAGCAGGTCCTCATATGACAAAAAGAAACACTCACAGGAACACAAATTTAGGAGAAAAAAAGAGAATTTGGAAATTGCCAGTTAAATGGCTTCCATTAACTCTCATGTAGTTGGAATGCATTATTGTTATATATGTTATATGTTATATATATTATTATAAAATGTTAAAATATCTATTTCTGTATGTATTTCTTTGGCAACAACTACCAAATATGACATACAAAATACATACAGCAGTGTAGTTTCATTAAATAATAAGGATGTTTTCGACCATTAGTTTCATACTTTTGTTGAAAACATAACCTAAAGTGTGTTGATGGAGTTACTGCAAATGTGATCAATAACATCCGTCATGATACAGCATTAAAAAACATTTAAAAGAGTATTTAGACCAGAGCCAAAAATGTAATAAAACTAAACATTATTGGCCATAGTTGAGAAAAATAATCCTTAACTTTAGCGTAAAGTAATGCACAGAGGATCCATTAAAAAATAAACGTTTTGGCCGTGAGCTTATATTATCTAAGAAGAAATATGTTTCGGAATTTGAAGGAACAAAAGTTCAAAGCCTTACCTCGGTTTTGGCTCCATCTTGGACATCCATCATGTTGATGGCATTCTTGCCCTTGTCTTTGCCCTTCTTTTTGTTTTTCTTCTTCAAAATCCATTTTTTGCAGACGCAGAAGCAGCATGCCAACACCAGAATGATAGCCACAAAGGCAATGGAGACAACGGCCCATGATGGCACTGTGGAAAGAGCAGACAGGAAAACGTTTGGATTAAACTTCTGGGAGAAATAAAACATTGCAGAGAAGAAACAACTTTTCTCTAAACTGGGTCAAAGCACAATTTGAAGGAATTATTCTAGCAACTGACTGAAGTGAGATGAAGGCAGGAAAATGTGTGTGATTGCAGGGTTGGCACACACTAGATCAGCACCTAAGCTCCTCAGACTCCTAACGATCGGACCTGAGTCGCAGGACAACACCCGACTGAACAGCTTCAGCCAATTTAGTGGAAGTAACAGATGTTGGCATTTTCCACTTGCCATTTAAACAAAAGATTCTCCGACGGCTGACACTTTCACGGCAATCACCGGCAACACAGAAGTGAGAGTGAAGAAAATTGCACAGGGTGGGCTTTAGAGGCATTAACAGTGAAAGAACCATGACAGGTCAATGATGCAGGAAAATCAAACAGATTCACAGGGTTTGACACACATTGTTCACATGCTCCCTGCTCCTACATTACCTTTAAAAATCTGTATGAAAGGGCTCTTTTGTGTGGGATTCAAGGCTTAGAATTTCTTACAGATAGACTGCAGTATTAAACAAAATCCTTTTCTCAGAGGCGGAGCTGCTCATCCTAAAAAGAAAAGCCCAATTTCGCCGGTTAAATTGCAGTCAAGCAGAAAGAATAGTGAAAGGGTCTCTTTCATTTAAAATGTGGTGATCTCTCAATCCATTTCTCAGTGATAATGCCTTTGTCAAAACATGTCTTTTGAACCCTCCAGAGAACTGAGCCGGCCGGACCAATCACTACTCACACAGCTTGTCAGGTGTTATTACCTTTCGGCTACATTTTGGATTTAGAATCACCTAAAATAACTAGATGTCTTCTTTGACTTTGGACCATGCCACTTTGCTGTGAAGTGTTTACCCCAAAGGCCAGCTGTTTGTTGATGGTGTTTTCAGTTGCTTGGGGGAAGGTAGTCTTTGAGCTATAATTCACATTTCACCTGAAGAGTAACCGCCCTATACTCTAACTTCATATCCAGCAATCTTCACTGCAATAACTTCACGCGTCAATATTCCAAAAACATCTGAAAACGACTCTAATAAGTAGAAATGTATAACTCTTAATCGTTTTCCTTACAATGCATCTTACATTGTTATGTTAATTGTAACTTTCTATCAATTTCCGTTTATGCAAGTACTATATGACAATGTATCAATCAGTTCTTGCTAAAATCACAATTTCTTTCTAACATTTGAATATATTTATTTGAGGAAACTAAATTCTGGTCTTGTTGAAGAGCTGCGATGCTGTAAAGATGATGGTTTTAAGAACTTAAAAGAAGCATATAAGTCGTACAGTTGCAATAGAAATTATTCAATTGAATAATTTTGAGACTGCACTAGTCATTAAGAGTTGCATTTGCTGTTGCATTTGGATAAAAAACCCTGTAATATTAGTTTCACTATGTGAACAGTTCTTGTGTAATTTGTTTACTGCAAACAGCTAAGACATTGTATATCTTTCCAATAAACCTAATGTGCAATGGGGGTTGAATGATTGCAATTGCAACTGTATCTCCCTCCACCATATGTTGTCACTGCACAGTGTGGACCTGACTTGAGAAATGACACAACCAGCCATCCTCTGTGTCACCTGCCACCTGTCAGATACTTGTCTCTTCAACTCGGTGATGTCTGCTGCAATCCCAGCACACCTTCTCAGCCACAGACAGCCGACACACACACTTACACACTAACACAGCGATGGGAGAAGTTTGTTGCTTTAAGTAGCGAGTAGAGAGACAACATAAAGTCCAGATGGAAAATAATGAGACCTCGCAACAGACTTCTCCCTTCAGCAGTCATAATCGTTGCTCTGTCATTCTACTCAGCAGACACCAAACACCTGGCAGCCCATCCCCCATTTTAATAGAGAGGAATAACAAACAAATGAGCCAATTTTATGAGCATTATTTATTTGTTTCATCCCTGATTTCTCTTCTGAAAAGCAAAGGGAATACTTCTGAATGAGGCAATTTGGACAATGTGGAAAATATGCAATTACGAAGAAACAAATATAAAGTATATATTTTCTTCCATAGAAAATGTCCTTTCAGGGAGAAACCTAATAGTGGTCATAAATCCAACCAAGCAACTGATGAGTCTAGCCAAGTTATTTGAAGACCTTTATCTGAAAACCCCCCAAAAAGACCCATCAAAACCGAAAAGTATATTTCCTTCTATCTCTCTGGGGTTTTTGTTCGCCAGCATTCATCTGTGGTTTCTTCGCCAAGGTCCGAGGTTATAGAGAGAGAGGGGAGAGAAATCGATGCTCTGTTGACAAAATCAATAAGCACTCTCCTCCAAGGAAAAACAGTGAGTGATGCTCTAAAATAACTTCAGGATCTACAGCTTCTGCCTCGCCCCGGAGCCCTGTGCTGATGGAGGTGACACTGGATGGGACTCGTTTACAATGAGCCATCCAAAACTGACAGTTTCCTTTTAAAACTTGAAAGTATTCTGCAGATAAACTGTGGGTCAAGGAGAGTTTTCTGGGCTTATATCTCAGAAACATAAAAAGAGACTGGATCGCTATCTTGTGAAAAGACTATCAAAGTTAAAGATTGAAACTTATATTTCAATTTTCCTTCTACTTTTTAATAACGATATGACCATTTAGAAGTAACCATAACGTATGGCTGTATTAACAGTTAACAGAACATGTATTAATGCTTTACGGATCAGTTCATTGTTGATCTCCAATTCAAATTAAGTACCACCAAATGTATTAAACGGCAGACTACGAAGATTTTAAAAACTTTTATAGGTGATTTATTCACATTTCTAAGTGCAGACTCAATGCATTACAGTAGAAGGGAAGAAACACATAACTTTTTCCAAAAGATTATAAATCAAAATGTCAGTAAAATTGATTTATACAGTCTGGCAACTCTAATTTTGGTCTGTGTAATTGTTTGTAGCTGATCTAGATAGCTTATTTAAATTATTTATCGTCTAATTAAGTTAACAAAGTAAGAACCATTTCAGAGCATTTAACACTGAGTTGATAAAGAAGTTGTGGCATATTTCCAGGTTGCTTTTTGTTTTGTTTTTGAATCCTGCATAATTCAAAATGGATCACTGAAGACCTCTGAATGGGAGCATTCGGTGAGGGTACTGTGGCACATTCCAGCACTTGAAAAACGACTTTTACCTTCCACATACAAATGCAAACACAGTATGGTAAGGAGACAGTCTTTTAAATGGAAGTGTTGGAAAAGTGACATGTTTGTATTTCAAGCCAAAGCATTAAGCAAAAGCTGAAGGAACTAAGATGTTCCACCCAAATAGAAGTTTTTATGACAGAAATCCCACAGGTACCTCTCTATTCCATGAACCCAAAATGCTTATGTCACTCTATACTAACTCTTGCATTTCATCAAAGCTCACGACGTCTGATGGAATTTCATTTAGCCAGTTACAGTGCAAATCAATGCATGAACCCAGCCCTTATCTTATTCATCAAGCGTGCGTCTTCCAGTGAAAGGCCCTTCTGTGTTCCTTGATTAAAGAAACCCGAGTCCCAGAAAGCAATAAAAGCATCCTCTAATTAACTACATTTTGTGAGTGTCTTTTCTCTTTTTCTCTGTCTAGAGACAGGGAAGTTAAAAAAGTGAAAGAGAGAGCGAGAGGGATTATGGGTAGCACGCAAACTGCACTTCAACTCTGAGCGCTAATCTCTTGTTCCGCAGAGCTACATGGCGTGGTAAATGGAGTTCCTCTAATGGGTGGGTTGCGCATGATGAAACCCACGTTGGCTGTTCCTCAAGGATGACATGGCTTTTCCGCGCTGTCATTGAAACTGAATGGTGTCGGAGCACTAAACAATAAGAAACCTTCAAAGTACAGTGAGTCACATTCGTTGCACTATACTTTCTACAACTTTGCCTTTTTTTTTTTTTTTTTTTTTTGGGTGTTTGCTTCTACTTTGGGTCCAAGGATAGAGGGAACTATATCCTGTTATTAAAGTCAATTTGTGATTCTGGACTTTGCCATTGACAATGATTAATTTGTCAAACTAATAATGTCATAAAGATTGCTTCAAGTCTTATTAGGTTTTCTCCCCTTACTCAACTCTGTATTTATAGAGGATTTCTGTTGCACATCTCCTCCTCTAGATAATAAATGGCACTTTACATTTGACAGAAAGCTTTTATGAACCAGATGGAGGTTGATGGATGAATTCAAAGGGTGTGTACACTGTAAGTGGGTGTAATATTGCATCTTGGTTATATCCACTTCCTGCAGCCCACACTAATCCAATGTGACAGGACCCTGTTGGTCAATTAACCTTGACATTATATCTTGTTATGCTTATGAGAGCCTCACTGTCCGTGCCCTTTCCCCGCTGTGGCTGACTTAAGAGAACCGTATCACAGCAGCTTGGAGCAACTGGTTACATAGAAACTGATGATAATAATACTGTATTTAAAAAAAAAAGTCCAGTGTGCAAGTTTCTCCTTTTATACCAAAAAAAAGCCCGATCCATTATTCTGAATATTACTAGAAAATGAAAACCCACTTACTGAAAATCCTATGAGTGAAGTGGCACTACATTAACAGTACATATGTGGATTAACAACAATAGATCCGATAATAACACGAGATGGAAAAGAGCACTGATTGTAATTTCCAGGCACAGAGAAAAGTGCAGTTTAATGTGGTGCCTGAAGAAGAATGGACGGCTCTTTTTATAGCTTCAGAGCAACGGCATATTCAGAGTGAGTGAATGATTTAATTCTACACCTTTAGTTCAGCTAATCTGGCTATATTGTGGAGTTTTTGGAACATGACATGTAGGCATCAACTTCGGGGAATGCAATGTTGGGAGATAATTAGATTACATTAGGTATTCTTTATTGATCCCACATTGTTTTGTTACAGCAGCAGAACCTAAATCCAGCCCCATGTCTGAGGCACCTTCTTTTACAAGAGCTTTTCTTTCTCAATGTATTTTATTACTCAGAGACCCTGTTTATTAGCCACAAGAAATGGAAATATTTCAACAAACATGAAATGGATTTCCCAAAAGGAATTGTAGAGACACTCGTATAGTAAAACTATTGGATAAATTGCCATTTGAATGTGTAGAAATATTCTCAAAAGGGGGCAGACATTTGAGCTTTCCATAAGGATGGCTGTTGTCCAATAGCTAGATATCGTTTATGTGCTAAAAGAACTTGGTTAAACAAAAGGAAGACAAACTGGTCATATTTTACTATTTTAAAATATTCACGGATGGAAAACTATGGCAAATTGCATAAAAGTTAATCATGTTTATACAAGCTCCAGCACAAGAAGTCAGCATACATATCTGACTTTACAATTTACTTTTGATTCGGAAAAGCTGAACAACTCTCTGAGAAGATAGTCGACCTATGACTGCACTCGGAGGGAAGGGGCTGCTAGTTGACCAGCCCCTCATGGTGTCTCCTTGCAGGCAAACTTTTGCATGGTGAGGGCAGAGAGTGGACAGCCAGGCGTGTCGCCAGAGCAGCAGGCAGGAAGAGACCACTGCTTATCCTCCACCGTAATCCTTTTTAATAAACTCTGCTGTCTGCTGACTGTGAACCGCCACAAAGTCAAACAAGTTGTGACACATTCAGGCTCTGACGTATATTTCTGTATTTTTCCTTTGCGTCATGTTACACTACAACTTTTTTTGGGAAACCCACTTTTTGTATTTGTAGCTGCAACCATCAGCCTTTTGACACTCCTGTTAGTCAGCAGTAAGAGAGTAAGACATTTTCAGTCAGTCCCAAAAGAGTTTCCGTCCTAAAATGTTGTCCCAGAGTGCACAAGATAACACTTTCTTGTATATGTCATGTTGTGGGACACAGAAAAAAACTAAAAACAAAGGAATTCAAATCAAATGGATTACTAAAAATTTTACTTTTTACAATGCAAGATTCAAGTTCTCTTATCTTAAATTATGCATACTATGACCACCAGAGGGGAAACATGATTTCAATGTTATCTACACTCAACAAAAATATAAATGCAACACTTTTGTTTTTGCTCCCATTTTTCACGAGATGAACTCAAAGATCTAAAAAAAATTCTATATACACAAAATAACCATTTCTCTCAAATATTGTTCACAAATCTGGAAAAATCTGTGATAGTGAGCACTTCTCCTTTGCCGAGATAATCCATCCCACCTCACAGGTGTGGCATATCAAGATGCTGATTAGACAGTATGATTATTGCACAGGTGTGCCTTAGGCTGGCCACAATAAAAGGCCACTCTGAAACGTGCAGTTTTGCTTTATTGGGGGGGTCTGGGGGGGTCCGAAAACCCTAGGGTTAAACTCTAACCCTAACCCTAACATGTCACCCATCTCCTTCGCATAGAGTTGATCAGGTTGTTGATTGTGGCCTGTGGAATGTTGGTCCACTCCTCTTCAATGGCTGTGCGAAGTTGCTGGATATTGGCAGGAACTGGAACACGCTGTCGTATACGCCGATCCAGAGCATCCCAAACATGCTCAATGGGTGACATGTTAGGGTTAAGGTTTAACCCTAGGGTTTTCGGACCCCCCCAGACCCCCCAAATAAAGCAAAACTGCACGTTTCAGAGTGGCCTTTTATTGTGGCCAGCCTAAGGCACACCTGTGCAATAATCATGCTGTCTAATCAGCATCTTGATATGCCACACCTGTGAGGTGGGATGGATTATCTCGGCAAAGGAGAAGTGCTCACTATCACAGATTTTTTCAGATTGGTGAACAATATTTGAGAGAAATGGTTATTTTGTGTATATAGAAAATGTTTTAGATCCTCTGAGTTCATCTCATGAAAAATGGGAGCAAAAACAAAAGTGTTGCGTTTATATTGTTTGTTCCAGTGTAGTTGGATGCCATCAAGTGCCCTAGAAATGTTCAAACTCCTGCAAGGCATAGCTTCCCATTTCCTCCACCAAAATAAACATTTACTGTCACCCCGTACCAAAGAAAATTTACAAAAAATCCCATATTTAAGCACTAGCTAACCTGCGTAAAAGTCATATCTTTCATCAAATCAGTCTACAAGTCTGCTGCTCTCTTCTACATAACCACGTAATCTCTGGAATTTTGGAAAGATCATCGAAAAAACACATGAGCCGAGCCTGGGGCTCACGAGAAGCACAAAGTTTGGCTCCTTTATTTGTTTATAAAATCCTCTCTATCCCAAGGCGCTGTCTGGGCCTAATGGCGCATTGGTTTGCAGAAGTGTGTTGTGTGAATGTGGGGTGGTGCAGAATGCTTTGAGCGGCCTGTAATGATGATATAGCCTGTGTTTTGTTGTTGTAGCTGTGCTGTCGCTTGCAGCGAGCTGGTCAGACGGCGGCCGACGGTGGTCAGCGGGGACGTACACAGGTTAGAAAGGATATGGAAATGGTGAATAAGGGACAGTGCTGGTGGAAAAGGTGAAAAAACCCTCCAACTCCGGGCGACCTCTGGCCTGGCACTAGAAGCTAAATAACTATCCCTCTGTCAGCTGCACCAACACAACACCCAGATGGCAGCAATGCGCAGCGGAGTCTGTTCATTCTTACTTATGGAATTTCTCCTAATCCCAGTCCTACTGGGAGTGTTTCCAATCTTGCACTACTGCGATAGCTCAGTGGTTAGTGCTGGCAGCCCAAATATGAGGCATATGCCTGCCCAGTACGGCTAGTTTGACTTCGGCACGTAGAACTATAAGGCAATGTCCTCGCCCTCTGTAGTCCTCCTTTTCAACACCTTTTACTACCAAATTTAAAAAGCAAATCTCTCTGACCCAAAAAAATTATTTAAAGAAATAGTTCCTGAGGCCGAAGAATGTTGAGCGTGTTCCTAAGTTGTCTGACTGATTCAACCAGAAGCTGAAGAAATATTTAAAAAAACATGGCCTCTGCTTCCCTGTGTCATCCAAGGTCATGGCCGCAGAGTGTTGCTAGCTGGCAATAAGAGGGGTAATTAAGGAGGGTAACATTTTAGAGAGACGCATTAGCAGCAAAAGTGTGAACTCAGGGTCCACTGGGGACGCAAAAGCCAGCCTCCTCCCTCTTGCGGGTGTTCCACTCTCCGTCAGCCAGTGAGAATCCACCTATATTCCTTGAGGT
>NW_011361142.1:119598-152566 GCF_000735185.1 Notothenia coriiceps
TTGTGTATATAGAAAATGTTTTAGATCTTTGAGTTCATCGCATGAAAAATGGGAGCAAAAACAAAAGTGTTGCATTTATATTTTTGTTCAGTGTATTTACAGCTTCTTTAATGTTTCATTACCTTTGGCTGCCTGAGACCACAAAGCCCCTGAAAAAAGAAACTCCAATATTTATTTCCCTTAAATGTCAATGCTTGTGTGTGTTATTTGCAGTAATGGCTGGTGGAGCCAGCAGTCATGGATCAAACAGCTTCTGTGCTCAGAGGTTAATTGTTATCGGGAAGTAAAGCCTTGGGTGTTTAGAAAACTTACTAAGAAATTCAATACGCTGGTTCCCTCAGAGGCAAGCTCTCCGCTCAAAGAGATGAAACCAAATGGTTTAGTGTGATTACACAGTCGGACCTAGGTGTGTGTGTGTGTGTGTGTGTGTGTGTGTGTGTGTGTGTGTGTGCTCATGTTCCTATGGACTTGGATGGCTTTATCATTCACAAATTGATTAGACAACTCCAACATTTTTGCAGACGGAATGATTGTTTTTAAGCAACACAATCATATTACAATTATTATGTTTGAATCTGGTTCCCATCGTGGGTGCATTATCTATTTTTCTGCCGGAGCTATTTTATTTAGTGACTTTCTTATTTGAACATAATACAGTTTTTTACTGTGGTCGAAAAGAAAATAAGCAATTTGAAAAAGGTAGCTCAAGCTCGAGGAACTTATGACGGCCGTCTTTCATTATTTTCAGACATTTCATAGACAATTATATCAATGAACAGATTAATTGAGAAATTCTTAACAGAAAAGTGAATAATTGTTATTTGCAGACCTGCAGCTCATCGAATAGGATATTTAAACCCTAGCAAAAAAACTATTTTCATGAGTTCACCAAACTTTATCTTTGGGACTGTTTATAGCGAAAAATGAAAGAAGGCAGACAGTTAGAGCGGGAAGGCTGAGATAAAGTCTGCTGGTTTTCTGACGAAGGCCGAGGCTATATCCCCGGCTCAGAGATATGTCCTGTAGATCCTGATGGACAGAAATTCAGGAAAAACTAAGTCTAGTCAGAGAGGCTTTTGCGTCCAACCTCAAAGCCTGCAGGGCTTAAACTGGGTTATAAGCCCAGCAGAAAACCTCCAGCAGGAGCATCGGCTGAGCATGCAGCGTCTCCTCTTTCATATTCCTCGTTAAATCTGCTGCCTGACTTTCTCCAGACAGTATCGATATTCCACGGAGTAAACAAGTCTTTGGGCATTCATTATTAACTTGGCAGCACTGGGGAGCAAACACTGCCTCTGATCGAGTGGATGAGGTGAGAAAACAGTAATTTAGGAGCCTGTGTAACAAACAGATATTCATTGGGGTGCTCTCGGATGACTTTTCAGCCTAGGGTACACAAAAGAAGACCGCATTATGTTTTTCTTCTCCAGATTGCAATGTCAATACTTCAGATGATTTGAAAAGGGATGTCAGGCCTTGCTAGATATGGTGGGAGTATCAAAACATCTGCAATAGAGAGGTAAAGGACACGTCAACCTTAGAAGCCCTGTATCTGAATCACAATACCTAACATTGTTGATCTTTTTTATTCAGTCTTTCAAAAGAAAATGTGCTCGGATTGGTGAAATCCATATGGAAGATTAAGTTGTCTGGCTATAAACTAGATGTTTTATTTTGTAAATATCAACCAAATTCAAATAAATCTTACTTTATGCAAGGGGGATTTTTTATGCCACTATTACACATCTGGAAAAAAGAACATGACCATGGAACATGTTATCATTTGCATTTTGGCTAACGAAATAGGGTTTCTCTTCCACAGGTGCAACTTCCTGTTGTGAAAATCACTTCCATCGGCATCTGAATATATTTATGTATAGATTTTGGCGGAATGCTGATAGTCTTTTATCTCCAGGCAGTGCTCTATCCTGAATGAACCATATTCTCATATACTAAGTACTGTTCAAATGATCCATGCACACATATACAGTTGTGGAAGTATTTGATTGATATATATGATGTGGAACATAGTAGACATCATATAAATCATCTCACAGCAATTGATAAAGCCAGTTATGCATCATTATTATTATTGCATCAAATGCGTGAAATATTACATGTATTTTGTTGACTCCAGCTTCAACTTGGCAGATGCAGTTCACTTATTTTCTTATTCTTAAACAAATTATTTCAGCCAATACTTTGGCACTCCATAACTTCAGCTTATTTTCAGCTACAGAAACCATTCAAATATTAAACTATTCAGCCTGTTCAGGAATCGATGGGAAACCTTCAACTTTTTCAAAATATTTCATGCTTTTTTAAAATATTCAGCTTTTTAAACTCTTTTTTTAACATGGAAGTCAATGGGAAGAACCTTCAAATCAGCCAATACTTTAGCTCTCCATAACTTCAGCTTACTTTCAGCTACAGAAACCATTCAAATATTAAACTATTCAGCCTTTTCAGCAATTGATGGGAAACTTTAAACTTTTTCAAAACATAACAGCTTGTTAAGTCTAGAGTGTTTGGATCTCAAAACAGAGTGCAGCATTGCTTGAAATTCTCCCCCAAAAATGTTTTAAACTTGCCATAATTCCCAAACCCTACACTCCTCAGACATATTTTTCCTGAAAAACGTAGGAAAACCTCTCCTAGGTTGGAAAATAAAATAAAAATTAAGAAAAAATATTAAACAAAATGCCTCTTGAGGGCATGAAGAGACAAAAAGTCCAGCTAGCTCCCAATTGATTCCCATGTCAAATTGTTCCGGATCTTTCTTCAGAACAGAGAGAAGTACACTTTAGACAAACTGCTCTCCTCTTCACATTTACCACACAAAACCCCCCAAAAAAACATGTATCAGTTCATTGGGGTTCCCTGATGCTCACGGTCTGTTTTTTTTATTTTAATTGGAGCCATAGTTTTTGAACAGGTGGCAAAATTGTCAGATATAATCCTCAATGCATTCTTAATGGGACTCAGTGCTGCAGTTGGTAAATCGTCATAACTCACACACAAACTGGAAGATTGACAATATAGTTGACTTTGACTTGACTTTGAACTGACAAAGGTCACTTTCTTGCAGCCCTCTTTTTAAATGAACAGAAATAAAATTGAGTCAAGGTTTTTTTTTTTTACTGGATAGTATTTGATCAATATTACAGTTATTGTATAATTCATTCACTAGTGTTGCAAGACTATTTTAAGCAGTCTTTATAGTGTGTTGCTCAAGTTTATGTAACACTAAACGTATTATCACCAATGAATAATTCATTGAATGAATCTAAGTTAAAACTAGTGTAATTTTGCATCTCTTCATGTTATTTTCATTATGTCTTTAAACAAAAGTTAAACAAATGTTGCACTCCAGTCATGTGTTGAGTACCGGTATTTCTTGGGGCATTTATACAAAATCAATGGTCAAAGAAGTTGCTTCTTAACTTGTTTCCGCATCACAATTATCCTAGAGAAGTTAGTCACACTTACATGGGATTTTTTTCAGCTCATTCATGAACTTGTCCTTCAGCTTGGAGAAGTCCTCGTCCTTCTCCCCGGTGCCCGGGCTGGTCATGTTGGAGCCGGCTATGGAGGCGGTGGTCGAGTCAGGCGCCGGCGCCGCCAGTGCTTCCCTCCGACCCTCGGTCATGGTGGTGGTGCTGGGCAGCCAGGCAGATACTGAACAGAGGAGGGAGGGGAAACAGAGTGGCTTAGATTTATTTTCCTTGCCGCTGTGACAGATGCATGTCAGAGGCAGAGTGTGTGAGCAGCTGCTGGCTCAGGCTGGGTAAACATCAGCTGGGGTCCAGGATGAATTGGCCAGCACGCTGAATTCAGAACAAAGCTACTCACTCATTGCTTAAACTCCAGATTAGCATCACAGAGCAAAGATAACATTATTATTTATTACTGTTGTACAACACAGGCAGTACATCCTGGCACTGCTACCGGCTTAATTGAAAATCGGGGCTCGGGGAAGTCAGTACAGTAAATAAGGTTTCAAGGAAAGGACGAGTACTATATCTTATCACACCCTGCTCTCTGCACACAGCAGGTGTGTTTACTTCACATTCAGGTGTTTTTGTGAGGGGGAAGAAGGAAACCATGTATCAGTAAAGTTAAACGGTGCTGTGTGTGTGTGTGTGTGTGTGTGTGTGTGTGTGTGTGTGTGTGTGTGTGTGTGTGTGTGTGTGTGTGTGTGTGTGTGTGTTTTTTTTACTATTTTGTGCACGCTTATCATCAATTCACAAAGAACATAAAGCTTCCACAATATGTCCATACTGCCTTAACAAAAAGGGTAACTATGACACTAAATACTCCATGGCATTATTGTTACGTGTACCCAAAAATAAACAGATAAATAACGTTTTTGTATTAAATGTCTAAACATTTTTGAAAACTAATCATCATAATGTCTGGATTTTTCTGAGCAGCGGTCCGTAATGCAAGGAGAGTAGAGTTAATATTTATCATTTATTGATTGATAAAAAAAGAAAAGAAAAACAGTTGGTGCCTCATTTTATTTCATACACTAATTAATTTGTTTTAAATCGATAGGCAAACTGTGTTAACAAGTATGTAATGAGAAAACAATACAAAAAAATAGTTGTAGCTATGTGTTTATAGCATTAAACAGCATGTTTGAAATTGGGAGGCTGAAAAAACATTTAATATACATATATATTAAAACTAATGATATTTACCTATAAAAAAATGTAATTGAAAAAGTACCTACAACAATTATGGCAATTAAACTACATAAATGACAGTTAGTAAACACAGGTCCTTTATTTCCCAGTGTTCTGTATTACTTAGTGTCGTTCACGCAGGACAGCCGGTTAAAGCTGCAGCATCGTGACAAATGTGTGCAGACACAAACTATTTATTGTCAACTCCTTCTGTGCATGTTGTAATTTGGCTCTGTCACCATAGCAATCTAAGTGGATAATAGCATACTAAAGTTGTGGAGTTCCACTAGTACACAGTGAAGGTAAAATGCCTGATTTGTCTCCTTTGGCGCAGTGCAGTACTCATTAAAGTTACATTTTCCCGTGAATAATATTGTTTGTTAGAGGGAATTGCATGGCAGAAAGGTAATTGAAAAATCTAAATGTTACCCTGAGAAGAGCCTCTAATGATATCCGTTTCTAAACCTCAAAGAGCCGAGCACAAAGTGTGTCGCCAGGTCATTCTCATATCATCTTTTTTTTTAAATGCGAGAAAAGAACGTTTCAGAGCTGAAATCCAATTCATTTGTGTGTGTGTGTGTGTCAATTTGTGTGAATATACCAGCAGAGATATGTACTGTCTCTTCATCATTTGTGCTCCTCAGACAAGTGTAGCTGTATCTGGAGACTTTCTTTCAGTTCTCCTGAATCCATGTAGACAAAGCTGGTGAAGAATGGATTGTTAGCTTCACAATGATCACTAGGGGGTGTTGGGGGTGGGGGGGGGATCTGTGTCTGCGTGGCGTATGACTTTTTTTCAAAACCTGTTCTGGGAAATCTAGGATACCACTGCTACTGCTGAGACTGGTGCCAGCAACAAAAGCAGTCAGTGGGTTTTTGAAACAAAGGGAACTCATTGGTGCAGAATTGATAGGCCATTGAATGCAGTGTATACAGTGAATACAATATATTGGAAGGAACTTCAGTCATTAAATTTCCAGATGGTGCCTAGTTTTTTTTAATAACCCTTTTAATGAATGTTCACCAGGGTGATACTTGTAAATGTCAAATATTATGCTGCTTTCATTTTGTCTAACAGAATAATCAAGTGGTCTCGTCCTGTTTAACTTACTAAATCATTTTCAAGGCTCTATGAGTGTAGAAATGTCACTTCAGCACACAGCTCCATTGAACTGAAACACTGTGTTTTTGGGAGAATCAGCATTTTGAAATAAAGTTGAAATCCCTTGTTTTTGGTGCTCAACTCTGCTAACATCTTTTCATGATAACTAGCTGCTGCTTCCCAACATACTGCGAGAGCTTACTGTATCACCGCGCTCTGCAGCTGTGATTTTTAACACTTCGCTAACACAACATCTCAGTCTGTCACCAACAGATATTTTTTTCAAACTGCTGCAACACATTCTTCCAGAGAGAGAAACACTACAGTAATGAAGAAATATAATCTTAGAAAGAAAAACTTAATAGTGATTTCGCTTTGTGTAAAGAGTGGCAATGAACCTTCTCCTGCCGTGAACAAAGCTGTCATTGGTTACCTCGGCCCTCTCAACCTCCCCCTTTGTTGCTCACACGCCTACGCATGTCCACGTTCACTCAGCCTCCCTTTGGACTCCCTTTGAAATGCTGCAAGGTTAGTGTGGGGGCTGAGCCATTGAAAGGCACGCTTGGCAATGACAGGGATACTTCAACACAGACGAGGACTTTTAGGGAGCACAATGATGCTCTGCAGAGTGCATGTGGGAGGCTTCCTCCATAGAAACATAATTGATCGTGCCGGGATGGGGGGGCGCACATAGGCTTTCACTCAATATTTCCTAACGAGCTTATGTCTGACATGAGGGATACAAATGCAAACATGGTAGTTCACTGAGCTTGTACAAAAATGTTTAATATAGGAGTAATTACCATGTAGAATGCATCAGGTTGTGGGGGCAAATTGTTATGTAAATGATACCATTTCCAGAGAATCAGAGACCTTTCGGAATGAGACGTGCATCTGACTTAAAATAATGCTCCAAGCTTTTTTCTTAAGGATCGTGTACGGCTGATGCGTCTCAATCTCCGAACAAAATGTCAAAGAAAGCGACGGCGTGTGTGGAGGAACACCCATGGAGTCGGTACGCTGCTCGCATCAGATCAGGCCTCGCACCAGGCATCACATCACCGGCGAGAATGAAACATTGTAATTCAGCTCATATTTGCACCTTAATGACTACTTGCCCCTTCACGCACAAGATGACAACTTACATATTATCTCCATTGTCTGCAGCAGCTCACAGCAGGCGGTCCATTTGAAGAGCGAGTGCATCAGAGCTTATTTATCTTTATGGTAGAACCTGACTGCCTCCTTGACCTTTTTACCTTTCAGAGAGTAGTCATCAGTATGTAATCATACCGTATATCCACTGCAACACTAATGTAAATGCCACTTTTATGACATACTTGGACGACAGCTTTGAATAATGTTTTTTTGTTGTTGCAGAAAATGGCTGTGCTTTCTTCTTACAGTTGCACTAGTACCTTCTTCTCTAATAATTAAATGTCGATTCTATCTTTAAACATAGTGAACTGTGGGTAGGGCTGCACAATTAATAGTATTTTTATCGATATTGCATATTCAAATAGCAGGAAACACAATATTTGTTGATGGCTAAATATGTTAAATACCATTCTGAAGTATCAAAGCCTATAAATCGTATTATACAGAATAAAGAAAACATATTTGTTACATATCAGCAATTTCGTCATCGCAATATAAGTCAAAATAGTAGGATTCGTTTTTTTCTTTTTATTTAACACATTTTGTTCATGCAGCCCTGTGTGGCAAAATGCCTATTTTAGAAAATAAATGATATACATTTAGTAGTCACTACAGTGGGAATTGATCCAACCCATCACAGTTATTCCACCTTCACTACGCTGTGTGACAAAATGCTGCCGCTTCCTTGCTTCCTATTTTTTGCTACGACCATCTCTCTGTAGGTGTGCCGCTCAGGTGCAAAGTCCCAACCCAATTACAGGACCGCCAGATGGCCCAGCGGGTCCCCAACCCCGCGGGGGAGGCAGGCACACAGCTCCCTCCTCTCACCTCCTTCCCTCTACCTTCCTCTGGTGCTCTCTCTTCCTATCTAACTAGGTCAGCTCCCTCCGTCTATCCTCCTGCTTTCTCCTCCATCATCCTTTCATGTTGCTTTTCCCCTTCCTTGGTCTCCTCCATCAATGGATCTCCACAGCCTTGTCAGTCATATTGCCAATTAGGACCATTTCTACAGAGTTTTCTTTTTAAATCAAGCTGATGGAGCGGTGCAGGAATGAGTCCTTTAACCCTCAAATGAGTTGGCATTAACCACATCTGATTCCCCCTTCTTGAAGCCTACGTTTAAACAGGTAAAAAACTAGTATATTGCAGCTCAAAATGTGTAAGCATCATAGACGTGTGTTTATCAAAGATCTTATTCTCTGCAATATTCCGAAGTCCAGTGGAAAAAAACATTGCTTTTCGTTGAGGGAGCCCTCGTGATGCTAACTCCAGGGTCAGCCTAGAAAAGTATGTCAGCCCTGCACCACTTATGGATCGATTGAGCACATTTGGAGATGTTGAAGATGCTCCCCCCTTGTTTTGAGCTCAGATTTGGACAGCATGTAGGTATCATGTGGATTGCTAAGCTCCTCACTGGTTCCACTTTTGGCTTATTTTCCAGTGTGCCGGGTGTTACATCTCACGCTGTTTGAGGAAGTAATAAACCTGCCAAAAATCAGCCCAACCGAGGTCTACTGCCCATTCCGTCACCAAACTCAATACATCCCATAGATCACAGCTGAACCGTGCTGTACAGTAAGGAGAGCCTAACACAGATGGCCTTTTGCCAATATAATGTCCCTCTTGTTATTTGATTGGGTTTCATGAGTTAATCACCGAGTAAATTACCAATTAAACCCATTTTATCAAGAATTATCTGCTAATTGTCGGGGAAAAAATGGTTTGGCAAACCAATTTATACCAATTGAGTTCATGAACAGGCACCAGAGGAACATCGGATTGAGTCAATAAGAAAAGTCTAATTTCATAAATAAGTTAAATATATTTATATACATTATATATATTTGTTGAAACGTTATTTTTTCGAGAAGCTGTTATCAAATAATTGAACCATTCTCTAAGTGAAGTAAGCAAATTGGTCATGTCAATGACTTCAGTAAAGGCGGAGTTTTTACTTTTTAAACAGGAGCAGACTCGCCAGTAGAGGGTCATTAATGTTTAGTCAAAGAAAAATCCAAAGAATGAAGAGGCTCACAAATGCTGCCGTAGTGCAGAGATCAACAGTCAGGATCAATAGCAGGGTTCTGACTAAAGAGTCAGACACAAATGAAGACTCTTCTCTGGACTCTATTACAGCAGCTGAAGTAAGTGCACATCTTTCCAGAATGAGTCCTTTGTATTCCGCTCACAATAATGACTTGCTAATGAAGTCATATAATGTGCTTTATGACACTAACCGTCTTGATTATTTACCGGTAAGTTGCCAAGAAATGTTAAACAATTTTTAGGTTTATTTACGGTTTAAAGAATGCTTATTTCTGTTTAAAGTATCCTCAGGAGGAAACGTAGGTAGGGCTTTTTTTAGATCTGGATAAAAGAATAATAATATAAAGGACACTTGTTTGATCCAAAGGGAGTGCTGGAAGTGTAATACCGATAAATGACACAACATTAACTCAAAGCAAATGAAAGCTTGAGATGCATGCACAATAGCGTGCTCGAACTGGGGAGATATTAAGCTGGTAAATTAGATTTAAAAAGTAAGTCCATGCTTTATAGACCATTTTATTATCCAACAATTATGACTCAAGTAATCTTTATTGAATGGGATTTTGTTTTGTATGTGTCATACATAGAAGTAGCCCTTAAAACTATGTGTACACGCGGTAAAACTATCTGTTATTGGTATAGCTTATCTGCGGTATATGCATGTGTGTATGTATACAGTATACAGTATATGTGTATGTTGCATGTTTGTATATGCATACTGTATGTATTACAAACAAATGTATTCATTTAACAACATTTCTGATGAATATTGGTGTTTGAGGCTCACTGGCAGTGAATATAGGGGACTATTTTAGTCATTGTTAGGGTTTTTCGGTGTTCTTTCTTTTTATCTTTGTACATATAAACAGTACAAACCATTGTCTCATTTGTATATGCATATATACATTTTGTTTACATTGCTAAATGCCAAACCTTGGTTATGCATTGTCGAAACTTAATAAAAAGATTATTGATCAGAAAACGAGGTGCTGTAGTTTATGGCTGAATTGTTAACGTGTTATAAAGGGTTCAGATCTTACCTCCTGTTGTTGAGAAGTGCTTGAATTATGAAGAGCTCCTTTTACATCTCACAAAAATATCAATGTTTTAACTGCTGTATTTTAAATTCAGTGTTAATTTAGATTACGGGCACATTTTAAATAAAATAAGAATAGAATCACTTGAAAAAGTCATTTTTTTCTCAGATTACAAGCAAACTACAAAAAGTTATGGACATTTCCAGATGGAGTGTTAAGTATTTGGCAAGTGCTTCCCTAATGGCAGCCCTTCGGTTAACCAAAGCTAAATCCAAGAACATGACTACGTTGTGCATTCAAATGTAGCTAATGAGTCTGTTGGATCAGCCTCGTAGAAAAAGCATTCACGTGTGAAGCCTCCACCTCGGATGAACTCTCAGATTCCTCTCCCTCTTTCCTGTCTGTTCTCTCTCCATCAGCAGCAGACCAATTGCCATTGCTGTATCACATGAACAAGACAAATACATCTTTTATGGAGTCTACTGGCAGCAAACACAAGCCACATATTAAACCTGCTCAGCCCAATGAACTGACAAGAACATCAGAGGCAGAAAACTCCAACTAGTTGAAATGATGAATGCAGTGGAAATCCTGACAGTGCTGCTACACTTTAGTAAAGTGCATGAGGAGGACAGGAGTGAGTGAACTGGAAAATTAATGAGTGGCTGTCAGTCCCCACCATCTGCTGGAAACTCATTTGCGAGAGGATTCCCAGACATTGTGGTCAACCATAAATACACACAAGGAGGGAGGCTTTTATGTATATAATAATAATAAGTCACGTAAAGGATTGTTAGGCGAGCTGCCTGCAGAGATAAAAGGAGGCAGAGGAGGCCCCGGGGCCACCTTTCCTTGTCCAGTGCAGCCTCTTTACTCACCTGGAGCCAATCTCAGGGGGTAATGGAACTGGAAAAAGTTATTAACCCCGCTTTGCAGCAAGGGCATGACGGCTCTATTAAGCCAGTGCACAAAGATTCCCCCATTTTCAATTACTGCTTCCAAAGCGCGGAGGAAAGTTAGAAAAAGAAGCCGGGGAGAGGGACTCAGGGGCCCCAGAACTCAGCGGCTCTTATCATCTACTCTTGTTATTTGTACAGAGGAGGTCTGACATACCGCCGAGTAGTTGGTGGATATGTTCGGTCTGTTTATATGACAAACATCGCACACCCACTGGAAAATGAGTCTGTTAGCCCGGGGCTGAATGAGAGGCAGTGCAGCAGAGAGGAGGGTGAAGAGTAGAGGAGGTGAAGAGTAGAGTAGAGTTCATACTTTGGGATGCTGAATCTGGCAAAAAATCATGTTTCTATGATTAAATCAATATTGAGACTAGGGCTGCACAATTTAACAGCAAAGTTATTGAAGTCACAATTTATTTTAACTGTATTCAAATTGATATTTTTACCTAATATTTATTTATTAATAAAAAATCTTCTTCATTAATGTTTTTGTTGTTGCTTTTTTTATTTATCATCCATTTTTGAGCTGCGAGGTGTAATTGCCCTCAGGGGGATGAATAAACCTATTGTTTAATGAAGGGTAAAAAGACACACGAAGCGGGCACTTTTCCAATTATTTCATGGGATAAATAGGGTTTCTATTTTGTGATACAACATCATTATTCCTTCTCAAACCATTGCTACACTTCCAGATTCCAATCTAGTGTTACGTGTCTTTTAGTCTTACATTAACTGATTTTCTATCAAAAAAGCAAAGCCTTCAGCAAAGAAGAGAACATATTTCACAATCTAAACTCATTTCATTTAAACATTTAGCTTAGGTTAGCCTTCAAATGCACATTACTTACAATTCACTCACTCAGCAACTGCTGGGGATCTGTACGATCTTCTTTCACTACAGCTACTGGCTCTTTTTCTGTTTCCCATTACAGATACAGTTTGAAGGATGTTAAAAAACCCACCTCCCACATTTAGCGACTGTTAGCCCTGGTTGCGTGCTTAGTTTGCAGCGAGGCTGGAGGGGGCAGCGGGGAGGGGGTCGAGGGTCGGGGCTAATATAGCAGTGCCTGGGGAGTGGTGTCTGTTGGAATCAGTCTGATGTAGAGGCGAGGCCAGGGGCCATGCTGCGACTACTGGTAGGTGAGTCATACCCGTAAAGGGAGGCTATTTGGGGTTTTAACGTTCAAGGACTGACCCTTAGAGCAGGGCAATAGACTCCAAGGGGCTTTAGAGACTACTTCATTCTGTAAATAATCTCTCATTTATATATCGGTTCATCTATTTGTCATAAGAAAGGATAATGTTTTTGAGTACATGCTCATGTACAGCATCGCTTTGATCTAATTTACCTTCTTAAGCTTCCTGCCCACTCTTTCACGCCTGCCTCTGCAGAACCTGCCCCCCGCGGGGCACTGCCACAGATATCCACACTGACACGTTTTATCAAGGCAAATAATCAGGAGGGGAATTATTCTGTGAAGTTGGGACTTATACAAAAGGCAGCAACTAATAGAATACTAAAGGTCATTAGTGTTAAGTAATGTTTGAGCGATTTAATATCTCTTATATGAATGTATCTAAATGTAAACAGCCTTAAGGTTTATCTCCCAAAAAATATATTCGTATTAACGTGCAAAGCTGTCTGCCCATAACCGATAAGAGTTAAGACAGTGTGCTTTGGTATGCAAGGTCGAGGAGATACCGATTTTCATGACTAGGATTTGTGGAGCCATCGGAATGACTCATTTTGAGATAAAGATGTTTATTGCTGACCCTGTTAAGGATACATGGGGACAGGGAATGGGTGTACTTCAGTATCGATGGTGCCTTCAAATGCGACTGCATACTTGTATTTGCTTGTATTGTATATTTTCAGTTTCTCCTTGGCCAAGCCTTTTAATTGAACTACTCAGTATCGTCATCAGATCCAGTTTCTCACAATTCATCGTTGTTTCACAAATGAGTCCCCACATTACAAATAAAGACTTTCTGTAAATGTTTGTAGATCTGGGAAATGTCCATGGAGAGGAAGTGGGAGGTTTTGTTTCCTGTTCCTTGTTTCCTCGGTTACAGTTGACGTAGCAGATGGAGCCGCTGCACGTCCCTACTTGTCGACATAGCCCTTAGTCATTGTCTACGGAGTCCATGTCAAAAGACACGTCCCTAGAGCTGTTCAAGTTCTCAAACAGACGGTCCTTCAAGTGCTCTTTCCAGACACTTGGCAGCTGACCTTTTAATTCTGTTCAGAGTGTGGAGTGTGTGCAGTTTACTGATGATGTTGTCTTGAATTGGCGCAAACAAGAAATGGAAAAGCAACGGGTGAGTTAGTGGATGAATAAGAGCTGTCTCATCTGATTTGTCTCTGGATAAAAGTGATTCAAAATACATGTAATTTTGTTCTGGGATTGATTATGAATGCAGACGCAGGCACATTCTTTAGAAAGGCTTTGTTGCTGCGCACTTCACAATATTACAACAATGATGGGGGGAGGACATAAGGACTTTAAGCATAGTTTGAACAACTGACCATTTTGCTATTGGAGAGATTACCATGTGTATAAAGTAAGTTTCGATATGTTTTGGTCTAAAGTTGAGGTTCTTGTAAAGTATCATCTTTTGAAAGTTAAATTGTGAAGTGATTCTAAATGCAACAGGAAGCATTATTTGAAGCTTTGTAGAGGCATCTCATCCAACAGTTTCCCATGGTCTGATAAACCTTTTCCTGCAGTAGCCAAAAAACACATTTGAACTTTTACTGACATTTTCAGGGGAAAAAACTACGTATCCACTCCTTATCTGATTTCCTACTTAAAAGGGGAATGAAGTGAGTATACAGAGTATATGCTGAGAGGCTAAACTTCACGGTATCAGACCCTAATTCAGTTTGGGTGATTTCCGAGGTCACCAAACATCAGCATTCGTATTCAGAGTGATGGAATAAATCAGCTCGGGAAGATATTCTTCACCACAAACACATACTTCCTGACTCTAATTGACACTTGCAACAGATTGGTGATCGGATTTCACATTTGAGTCACAGCATCCATGAAACCCATACTTTTGAATATGCACACAATCACACAACACCCACAACTGACAGGTTGCTAAGCCCATAAAGGTGTCATAGAGTGATGCGAGAGTGTGATTAGAAGGTGGCAAATAATTCAGCTTCTGAAATAACAGTCGAAGTGTCACCGATCTGCCATTTTAAGCAGATGTGAATAGATAATGTCGGCACAATGGGGGAGAATGAGATGATTAGGCTGATAACGCTTTATATGCTAGCTTTCACATTGGCATTCTGACTTAAACCCATAATTCATGCATCTCCTCATGTTGCCTGTCTCCTCGCACACTTTGATGTTTTCCCTTTCTCCTTGTCCGTCCATTAGAGAGCATTTTCCCCATTGGGTATCCTTTCATACGCCTACAGGCTCTCCAATATTTAATGGATGGAAATTGAGGATTTGTATCCACTCTTAGCCATCACACATGAACACAGCACAGCACACACAGTGAAACGAGTTTAGAACCATCCATGTAATATGAGCAATGGGCAGCTTTTATATAAACATAGAGGCTAATTGGCAAACTGGAACTGTACTTCGGGGAGCATTCGGGGACCTGAACAACCAACCTCCAAAAGCCAGGTCCCCATGGACGGACCTACTGTTGTCTCAATGTCCAACTAGCTTAATAATTGTCATGAAATAAAAGTAAGCTGTGCTCTTTGTATCAGCAGCACAAACTGACAACAAAGGTACCTGATGAATATCCAGTGAGAGGCATTTGACCTTTGAAAGAGGCAGCACAATAAAAGATGCCATCATTTTCTATCTTTGAACCCGAGTGAGCTGTCAGATTGGATCTTGCTGGCACTATCATTTAACACAACGTGCGTCCCTCAATCATTCTCCACAGTGCCATGGTGGCCTGAAGAGTGAGACTCAACTCGTCGGCAGTCGTGGCAGTTTGATAGATAACATTGTGAGGGTGACATTGAAACAAACAGGCATTGTGACCGACAATCGTTCAGCCGATTGTTTGCCATCGCAGACACTGCATTAGCATGACTTTAGATTTTCTGGAGAAACTCTGTCATTTACAAGGATCTTTTATCGCCGTGACCACAGGTTGTGAAGAGCTCCAGTGGTACAGAAAGACGGAGCATGAAGGGGAAGAGAGCAAAAAGACAGATGTGTCTGTATATTTCATTCTCTGATATATCATCATCTCCATAGCTCAGAGATGGGCTATGGCATATTTGTTATGGGGCTTTAGCTACAGAAACCTCCATATGGCACACACTCGTGAGGCAAACTTGATACCATCAAAGAGATTTCTTTCCCTGCAAGTATCAAGTCTGTAGAATGGGATACGATGCAGGCATATCAAGACAGCCCACGGAATTGGGTTGAAATTGCTCTTGAATAATACAGTCTGCGGCCATGAAAGTGAGATATGGAGACGGAGCACTAAAATGGATTTCTGCCGATATACAGAGGGTAGACATGTGAAAATATGATCGCTGCCTGCATGCTTTCAAGAGGTGTAAAGTTGACCCTTGATAGCTCTTTTTTTTCTCCAAGCACACAAGGTCGGCTGGAACCAATCACTATTGTTCGGTATATAAAAACAGTGCAATTTGATATCTTAAATTGCTTAGAACAAACCAATTCACATTGTTATACAGTCACGTGAAACTAGCGAAACCTGGCATTTGAGAAGGTCAAACAGCTTGAAAGTTTGGATCTTCTGCTTTAAAAACGACTTTAAAATATATTTACGTGACTATTATAACTGTTGTTGTTAATGAATTGCCTGATCCTTTCAGCTTAACCTGGGATTTTACATGCAAAGCCTTTTCTTTGAGCTTTCTCTCGCCTCTAATGTAGACATAAGGGTGCAACGCTTCAGACAACTAACCTCTAACCCACTTGGAGACATACTCATCATGATCTCAGTTTAAGCAGACACAAGACTCCAACCCAAACATCTGGTATGGTAGTTCCTCCAGGAAACAGCCCACATGATAATTATCTCTGCTGGCTGAGTCCGAGACGTCCATGCTGCCCATGTCCTTTCAACGCTTCACTGACTTCTGCTTCTGCATGGTCCTGTGATTAAAGTAAATGAGGTCTGTGGGGTTGGATTTGTTTTTAAAATCAAGACGGACAGTTTTAGTAATCATCAATTAACTGAGTGTGTTTTTGATATAATATGATCCCTAAATCTGTTATTTTTTCTTTATGGGGAGCTGTCCTTGGTGCTGAAGAGGCTGCAGAGAGGCTTCTCCGGTGAGGAAAGTGATCTTCAGCTGGAGCAAAACATACTGAATGGAGCTAAATGACCATCGTATTTTTCTTTGTTGTCACGGTAACTTAACACTAACAAGCAGTTCGATGTAAGGGAACAGCTTTTATCAAGTAACCCAGAGTTATGATTTATGTTTTACTGTTGAGGAAAGACGCTCTTCATACTTAACAAAGACAGACATGTGACATCGTGACAAAATAATTGAAAAAAGACTAATTAATGATGACTGTTTTGTGATTTAAACATCTTGAGGGCTAATCAAGTTAATATTTGGTAGAAGCACATTTCTACATGGCTATATCCTGTAGAATAAACAACTTGTTGAGAAGTGAAAATTAGCAATTTAAGGATAAACCCTTTGCGATTGAACCCTGTCGTTTTCAGTGGATCCTTAGACACAACATACATAAACATGAACAAACAACAAGTAATGATCCCACATTATAAGAAGGGTGGAAAACAGTATAAATATTTCAGTTAGAACAGCTCTTCTCCTTCCAAGAATGTTTCAGCAGCCATTTACAAAGTTGTGACTTTGTTTGGCTCTGCCAGCTCAGTTACACAACACTTGAGATGAATCCTGCCTCCAGAGAAACCCTGCCACAGAATTTGGAAGTAAGTAAACTCTGATCTGCGTAACTTTGCAGAGAAAAGTGCATCCGACAC
This sequence comes from Notothenia coriiceps, assembly GCF_000735185.1. Lineage (NCBI taxonomy): Eukaryota > Metazoa > Chordata > Actinopteri > Perciformes > Nototheniidae > Notothenia > Notothenia coriiceps. Next base: position 136,571 of record NW_011361142.1, read on the forward strand.
ACCTCCCTGTCACAGTGGATCAGGCCCCGGTCCCAGAACCACAGACACATCCTATTTCACTGCACGTCTCAATTCAAAGCAGGCTTTTGAATCCTCCACCTCCCCCCACCAGTGAAAACCTCCCTGTCATGGCTTCTCATGAGTCTCTGACTTTACCTTTCCCACGTCTATAGCCGCTCCATCAACACCTTTCTCTAGACTAATAACAAACATGAACACATGGATTCAAATCACTTGCTTGCTCATTGAGATGCAGAACACAACCTTTCACAGATGACGAACTTGATGAGATGCCTAACAGATGCTGCAAACGCTTAAGCCTTTTGTCTCCATACTTAAATCCAGAGCAGAACTATGAACCACTCTGTAAAGTCAACGTGCTGAGGATTAAAGGAGAACATTAAAAATGCTTAGTGTTCAGGGCAAAATCAACAATTTTGAGTTTTAGGGGGAAATGTGGTTAACACTGATGCATATTCATTGCATATCCAGGTGGGGAACTTTACAAACTGACCTTCTTGAGGCTTTGAAGCCAAACGTATCAGATTCCAATTTGAAAACTGTCTTTTTCACCACTTAGTACTTTTTCAAGGGGGTTTCGGGACCCCCTTGAAAACGAGATGGTGCATCTCAAGGGGTTTATCCCAACGAAGAAACATTTCTATATATAGATCAAAATAGAATAAGGCCTGATTTAAGCCAAAAAACGCAAATCACCATGACTTTGTTCCATATAATTACAACTGATACAGAATTAAAATGTGTTTCTGTTGGATCTCAGCTCTAATTACAAGAGAAGTGGAGTTGTACGTAACAGATTGTTTAATGCAGTTTGAAGAGACTAAAGCTAAAGACAACATCATGCAGGTGCGTCTCCAGTGACGACTCTTACATTGGCAGTAGAAGTGTAATTCCTATTGATCCGAGTCTGATTGAACAGCTCAGTGACTGGGGTCTTTGGCTGGAGGAGTGAGTGCCCCCTGAGGGAGATAAACAGGGCTGCAGACACAGAGTGACAGAGCTGCTGCACTATCATGGCACAGGGAGGAAAGAGGAAGCCTTTTCCTCTGCTCAGCTCGGATCACACAGGGCTGACTCTGGACTTGTACTGAGTCTGAAGGGAACTGGCTCGGAGGGAGGGACATGCCTCTGAGAGCAATTAGGGGGCCAATTACTTTCTTCTTATGGAGGACGGCATGTCAGGGCTCGCCAGCTTCAGTGTGCGATTCTTCCTGACAGCCGTCCCCGGCAACAATCTACACTGACGCTTTCCATTTTCCCGACTCTGGGTAGGAAGCGCTGCAGCTGGAAAAACTCTAAACAACAACACAAAGAGGAAGTCTAGAGGGGATGCTAATCCACCACTATCAATGCGTTTGGCAGCTCCCCAGGATGCACTGAATAGATCTATAATGAGGAAATGAAGCATAAGCAAAAGCAGTCAATTGTCTTTAGCTGTTTACCACCCTGTCAGTTTTGGCCTGATTTGTCTAAATGTCTTATTAAAATCAGGACACTTGAACATTTTAATTTAATTAACTAAGCATGGGTGCTATTTGATAATACAAATTATGAGACGTGACAATGTGAGGCAGGGTGTGCTGCTGTGATAATTCTTATTTTTGGTAAACAGCAGGAGATTTGGGAGGTGGAGCTGCATGGAGGGATATGTTCCCAGTGAGACGTCTCAGCAGAGAGCCAGTTTGGCACCAGCTTAATGCCAGTCAGCCTCCACTGGGCAAACAGTTGTGTCATTCAATTGGGGCCCAATCGGATCAGACAGAGAAGAGGCCGGCACACCGCCGCCACACAGAGCCAAACTCAAGGGCCCAGCGGAGATTAGAGCACACAGAAACACGCCGTCCAAACCCTCCCTGCTGGTCCCCGATTGACAGGACTCGTGTGGCGACAGCATTAGGCTGCAAAGTAGCATTAAAATGACACTTTCACACACATTCCTTTTCACTTTTCAAGGTCTGAAAACTAAATTGTCTAACTTTTCCAAACTCGCAAGTACATTCTGAAATCATTAAATAAAGACAGTGAGGCATTCTTAATGATCACATATTTGTATAAGTCCCGAGAGTCTATTTTAATGTCCCCGGAGTCTTTTCTTAAAAAAGCATCTGCTTATTAAACACCCTCATCTTGGAATAATCCACAAGGCAGAGTTTATTAAGGGCCATAGGCATTCAAACACTGCATTCAACAAACAATTGTTGACTGTAACTTAATTTGACCAAGCAAGGCTATCTTTTCTTCGTTTTGTTTCTGTTGTTCGGGTAGTGTTTTATTCTCTACATGTCCTTGTTATAATCTGACTGTGTGTTTTCATGTTAGCAATTGACGCTGCGATTCGGCCATGTCTCTCTCTAAATAATGTGTCTCTAGAGATTCCTCAGTTAAATCAAGATCAAATGAATAAACTAATTATTTCTGACAATACCGCCGCTGCTGCTCATGCTCAGCTTAAACCTGCTCTAGTTTCTTAGTTCTCATACCAGCCAATGGTCACTCTTGCCTTGTGTATTGATATGTTTTAAGTCAATGTGCTACTGTTTGTATTTCTCCCTATAGCCCTTAGGATAGGATTACTGTGCACCACCAGAAGCAGCAATGCACCTATTATTCCTATAACCACGTATGAACAAAATACAGCTCCTCTAATGTTTGTCTGACATAATGAATAATACATATTCATTCAACTGTGAATAACAGGCATGCATGCATTACTTCCATTTCTTGAATACACAGCACTAAGCATAATAGCCGTATAGCTTTCCAACCCTTTTATATAAAGGCACAGACAACAACAATTATGGGAATATAAAGTGCATTTAAACTGCTGTTATTAAATATGTATTTTCACCCTCAGGTTTCTCCGATTCTTACATTTCTTTCTCCAACATTTGTTTAATTAACAACACATGCTCTCTCCACCCCCGTCACGCTCTGAATACGAGGCTGCAGCTCCCTTTTCTCCTCCTCCCGTCAGCCTGAGAGCTTGTTAACTCACATCTCGCTGCGTTCGAACCTGTCCAGCTCCACCAGGGGGACCCTGGAGTACATGAATGAAGGGACTGGTTTGCTGCAGGCAGAGCTGAAATTGGTCCATTACGGAGCTCCATTTGAGATCGGTGTAGGAGGGAGTGGCAAGGCCAAGCGCTAAAGGGTTTTCCCTTTTTTTGCTTTCTTCTTTCTCTTCCATTTGTAGTCTGAGCACTACATGTTACACATTGTGACCGCCAGGCCTACAGTCAACGTTTGGGAACATGATGCAGGAGAATACTTTATTGAATATTCGTTAATAATCAATAAATTATCACATGCATCATGTTGAAAAACTCAAGGTATGGATTTTTTTCCACACCTCTAGTATGAAAGTATGACAAATGAAAGGTACCTGTAAGAGCCATTTAGGCACATTATTTTATGGTAATGAATTATGGTTTTGTGAGCCAATTGAATAACTATGAATTATTATTATTATACTGTTTTTGAAATGTGTTATCTTGCTCATGGACAGCTCTAGTTTATGTTTTGTTATTATTTACAGAAAGCAATCGTATGGGCGTGCTCAGGTATAAATGACGCTGCCATCATGACACAGCAGGAAGTCTAGAGAGGAAGTTGGAAAAAGTGTTTGACCGCACACATCCATAAGACCGAGGGATCTTGTTTGTTTATTTGTTTAAATACCGTGCAAATATTGCACGTCGGCAGTGGGCCGCCAGCTGATCCACTGAACCTCTCAATAAAGCACCTGAATGGAACGAGCAAGTATCTGACTTCTTGAATATACGCGAGTCAATACTCAAACTCGCCTCCTAGACTAAGTGGCCTTTGAACATTTATATTCTTTTGGACAATTGGCCACTACAGTCCAGACTAAACAGAAAGCAGGGTAGGTCATCGCACTTGCTCGCTGCTTAATGATCCCTTTAAAAGCTTCACTTTGGGGGGTTTGTATAAACACATTCTGCTGAATGTAGACCAACACTTTGCTGTCACTGAAATTAATGGACAGCGAGGCTTATGTAATATCCGTCCTTTTGTGTCAAAACACACACAGTTCAGAATAATTGCCCTGCGTGCCTCCACCTGTGTTTATACTGAGAGCACAATACTTTTCTTTGATACATTTTTCATCAACCCGCCCTCCACCCCACCCGCTGGAAGGCTTTGTGGTAAATGTTGAGCTTGAAAGTCTTCAAGGAGAATTTTTGCTATCACCTGCTGTAAATAAATACAGTCTCACCGAGTCCTCAGGGAGCTCATTCATCCATTCAGTAAAGAAATACACAATGCCTCACCCAGGCATCACAACAAGGACCACAATGTGAGCCCTAATGTGATTTGCTTTCTTATTTTTTGCTATTGTCCTTTTTCTCTGACTATTTCAAAGCATGCCTAATTTCTTCCACTTGTGTTAATTAAACATGTGGGCTTACCTTAGAGACGTATTGTCCATATGCATGCACGGGCACACACACAAACACACAACACACTTTCTATGCGCTTGCAGTACACACACTTGTTCCACACAATGTCCCTTGTCATGCAAAATCATAAAAGCTCAAACCTGTGGCCCCTGGGCCGGTTTTCACACGTACACATGAGCGAGGGCGGGATTTTTCACAGGAGGAGCAGGCTTTTGATTGAATGAACAAAAGGAATCTCCTTCCTCCTCTGCTCCTCGCTCCGTCTAAATCCTATCCTGTGCCACCATGCGTCTCCCACACGCCTGTTTCCAAGTTACCGGCTGCCAGTCCTTCTTAATTGCCTCCTGTATAAAGTGACGGCTGATGAGAGCGAGCTGTCCTCACCTTTTCCTTCCTCTCGCTCGCTGTTACCTCACCTAAAAGAGAGACTCCACCTGACAACTGTACTGCATGCCTTCGGGGAATTATACAGTCGTGTTGACCTAGAATGAAACTTCCGTAATTTACCTGGGGACTTGCTGTATGGAAAATAAATCTAACTGAGGGACTTTTAATTATAAGAACTGCTCTCACTTAAGATAACTGCTCTGTGAGGACGTCTAATCTAAGCCTGAATAGACGCTAAGGGATGAAAGGCACATGAAAAGCTTTGAAAAGCAAATGTCTTGTGAGAAATAAAGTACAGAACAGAGGATAAAACAATAACAGCAGGCAGTGTTTGCTTTAATGATAAGCAGCTTTTCCTCACTAACCTTTGCACGAGCCTGGAGGAAAGGGAAAGGTCTTTTCGCTCACTCCAGCTGGTAAAATGTACCACCCTGTTGCTCCTTGTTTCCCCTCTTCCTTTGTTGCGCCCTTCCTCACAAATAGATCCTCCTCATCCTCGGTAACCGGGGCTGGAATTAACAGCTCATGAGGGGAAGCCAGGCAGAAGAGAAAAGAAAACACACCAGGGAAGAAAAGGAACACTTCTCTTCTCGCCCCTAAGTCCTCCTTTGGCAGTGTATCCCCATCCGTCAGCGCAGCAACTGAGAGCGTGAGAGGGGGAGAGAGACAGATAAAACGATACTGAGTAAGTGGGCGAGTGAGAGAGAAAGTGAGTGAGGGAGGGTGGGAGGGAGGAAGAGAGAGCTTGTGTTTGTGTGTGCACTGAAGGGAGATCCTCTGAGCTCCTGTCTGTCTCCTCTGCATGCATTCCTCCCCGACAGAAGCCACGAGGTCAGCTGATTTCACTGTAACAAGACTTTATTTCCTCTTGAGGGAAAATACTTCCTGTTCTCTGCTCAACTTCCCAGTGAAATCACTCTGCATTGGAATGCCTTTTAAAAACCTCAATCTCTCTCTCTCTCTCTCTCTCTCTCTCTCTCTCTCTCTCTCTCTGTCTCTCTCTCTGTGTTTCTTGATCTGAGCTTCCTTGTGAGAGTTTATCTAATCTCCTCTCTCCCAGCACCCCTATCCAGAGGTTCACAAATGAACAAGAAATGACAAGATTGCACAAGAATGCTGCAATTTCATTTCGGATACACTCTACAAACATACAAAAAAACGGTGGCAACATCGTGTCAAGCGCATACATGAACTGATACGCTGAGGAAAAATCTGCAAGGCTCCTCACGTAGGAAAGAAAATTACATTCATGGTGCACATCAGACACAACCATCATCTGTTGCTGCCCTGTATTTGGCCAGAAGAAGCATAATGAAACCAGAATACCATTAATATGAACAGTACGATCAATGCAATGGTAGTTGTAGTATCACCTGATTGGTACTATTTATTGTTATTTAACGACCAAAATGTAATAATCAATCAATTGAGAAGAGATAATCAAATTTAATAGATTTCAGAATACCAATTAATTCAAGTAATTCAGCAAAAACAAAAAGCCACTTTTTTGCTACTTTGAGGTTCTAAATGCAACAATTTGCAACGCTAGAAAGTAAAAAGAAACCTGATTTCTGGTTATCTTTTATTTGGTTTAATATCTATTCAAAGGCATCCCATTGGTCTGCGGAAAGCTGTGACCATAGTTCGCAGACTAATTAATTGGGGAAGAGGGGAAACAGATAATTGATAATGAAATTCATCACTATGTGCAGCTCTTTTTCACACGACTATAAACACATGTGTGACAGAACAGGTGCTGGTTGAGTGTGCCAACAAAGAGCAGATTGACTTGCTCCAGGTCACTATGGGACTTGTGGCACTTCATGGCTTCCTCCCAGCTGTGTTCATCAACACCTTCACTGCTTATCATAGCTCAGGATTCAATTAAAACGGTCTGAATGATATTCAAAACTTAAATTCAATCTTCTCAGAGCCCGGTGTTACGTCACTTAATGGAACACTACTGGGAACTGGTTTTTAAACATTAACAGGCGTAAAGAAGAACCGTTATTACCCTGGTGCCTGGTCTGTGTGTATTGTACACGCTGTATGTGATCCTGCGTCTTTCCTCTCTGCCCATTCCTGATGTAACATGGCAGCCAGAGAGCCAAAGTGTTTCCCCTGAGTCCAGTACATATTGGGTCAATATGCACATGAAGTGGTGGATCAATCGGGTCACACGCATCGCTGAAAGGTCATTCAGGGGCCAACCTGACAGCTTTCCTAATTTTGTTGATAAAGTGTCCAAATGTAATGACCACCACAGGCAAACTGTCAGTTCACAACACAGCAGGAAAGCTAAGGGTATGAACACATGGCCATGTCATCTTCACACTAGGGGTGGGCGGGTCGATCCCAAAATATCGATACTTCCGATATTACGTTACGGTTCAAAATATCGATACTAGAGCCAATAGGATCGATACTTTTATACTTTTTTTCCCCCTCTCCTCTACTCGTCAATTTCATGCCAATTTCACTGCTGTCCTCCTCTCCTCGAGGCTCACGCACCCGCAGCGCGCTCCCTGCCTGAACGCCGATTATCAAGCTGACTGACAGCAGCTAGCAGGGCAGGACAGCAGCAGCCAGCGACTCGTGAGTGCGACACTCACACGCGCATGTTGGCTGAGAGAAAGAGGAGCGTTGTATGGAGCTATTTCACAACTATCAATGAAAACTTATCGAACTGTGATGTGTCCAAGAAGGCAGTTCGCTACTGTGGCCACTTTGTATTGTTATTTTTCATGTTTGCACTTTAAATTTGCAAAAGTAAAACGTTTATTTGTCTATAAAAACTGTCCTGTCTTTAATCATGAAGATGAATTCAGATTTAGTCTATGTATGATGCTTCCAGCTCAAAAATCATGTCATGCAGCTCTCCCCTATATGAAAGTACATAAGACGCTTTTCATTTTAAAAAGTATAGGTATCGGTATCTGTGATACTGGCCCTGAAATACTTGGTATCGGATCGAATCCAGATCTTGTAGTATCGCCCACCCCTACTTCACGCTGCACGCTGACCAGAGGTGCTCTCGTGGCGCATCATGGGTATTGTGTGGTCTCGGCTGGCGGGTGTTGCTTGGGGACTCATGGCAACATGCAGCAGGAGCTCTGATTAGGGACAGTTTCTGTATAAGAGAGCTGGTGACTGTGAGGCCTGAGGCGGGATCGGGCCGTATGATGATCATCCAGAAGGAAGTATGCACAGCAAAGATGTGGACTGAGAGTTCGGAGGAAATAACTCACGCTAGAGTCATTTCCGATGCGGCACAATCATCCACAGGCCATCTTTTGTTCTCTCTTTGATACCAACATTCAGTGCAAAGCAAATACTTTTAAAGCTGACTTAAAGGGGACCTATCATGCAAAATGCACTTCTTGATGTCTTTTATACATAAATATGTGTCCCCGGTGCGTCGGGGAACTCATGCAGCGTCAGAAAATAAAACCCTCTTTCTTTTCCTCCGTACCCAAATCTCTAAAAACGGGTGTACAACGAGCAGATACAGATTTGCTGCCGATATGACGTCAAATCGACAGCCTGACGTGTTTTGTATGTAACCTCGTCTTTGTTTACATTAGCAAGCCTCGCTAACACTCAGAGCTATCCTGTACTGAAGAGCAGTGCTTCTCAAACTTTTTTCAGTAATATACCCCCTTTGAAGCATTTTCTCAGCCAAGTACCCCCTGACCGACCCCGAACATTTTTGATCGAAAAAGCCTATATAAATAATTACAATATAGTGATGTTCCCTCAGTGTGTGATTTATGAACTCATTCGTGCATGCATTACAACAAACTAAGGATATTTTAATCTTCATGCATGAAAAAAAATAAAATAACATTTTTATAAAACAGATTTTTCCAAGGAGTTTTTCAATTTAAGTAATATGTTTAACAAACCAATGAACAAAATGATATATTGTGAAAAACTATAAAATACAATACACACATTTGCCATGTTTATATGAGGACCCCCATGGTGGTTCGAGGAATATTTTATATAAAATTGTGTTTTCTATTTAACTTATTGTACTAAGATTATTTTTTTAATCATGCATGGTATTTTTTTAATTAACCTTAATAAGTTAAATAGAAAACACAATTTTATATAAAATATTCCTCGAACCACNTTCCAACTCATGCAGTATAATCATAAATAAAATAGTGCAGGTCAAATGTTTCATTACATTTTAAAATTCTTAAATCTGTATAAATATTTGCTAATTTATTTCAGGACTGATGTTGGTTAAAATATTTAACTAAAATAATAATAAAATAAGCTTAACATAAAAAATGTTGAGGCATTTTTTCTATGATAGTGCTTTTTCTTCAACTATTAGATTTGCTCTCATTCAAGGTTCACATTTAAAAATGAAAGGCTGTTTCCTTCAATCATGCAACATATAGATAAAATAATGTGGACATGGGTGAATAATTCAGAAAATCAATAAATATGTATTAATTATAATCAAGACTGAAGTTGGTTAACATGTTAAATGTTAATGACATATCTTTTGGGCCTTTTTAATGGAAATGTCTTTGCATCATAGCAACTTTTTTAGAAGTGATCTAAAATGGTTTAACTCCTTAATTTAAGATTGAAAGGCTTTTGCACAACAGCTACAGATCAGTTGTTTTGTAGAAAAGAAGCCTCAGGATCCACGAACAATGCAACATGCAGTATACTTTAGACTTTTTAAAGCCAAAAGTGCAAGAGACTAAAGAGCCCATGTAATCTGCAGGGATTAGTAAACTAAATATATTTTAAATTCAAAAAGATAAAACTGTAGGTAAAAATAAAAACATAAATAATGCAATACGTCAAAAACAGAAGAAAATACAACTTCAATAAACGTCAATATATCAATAATGCAGAGATACTGATCATGTATAGTATTTAAAATAGAAATGTAATATCAGATTAACTCTAGTTATGTTGCATTAAATGTCCCTGTGTGTTACTGAAAAGCAGTTATTAATCACACCTGTAGTTTCACATCTGTGGAAATGACTCATATTCTCATTTGCTGTTGAGCATTAAAACAGAAAAAAGGTAACAACGTGAACGTTATTGAAGAATTATAATATTATAGCACAATCATACAATTTGATATTAATGCAACAGACAACATGATATCATATAAATGTCAAAAAAACATTAAACTGTTTCAACATAAAGGAGGAAAGAGAACAAATACGTACCAACCTATGGTCATAGAGGGCGAACACACTGCAGATCAGATGCGTATCATTTTAATATAAAGAGGGTGTGTGTGTGTGTGTGTGTGTGTGTGTGTGTGTGTGTGTGTGTGTGTGTGTGTGTGTGTGTGTGTGTGTGTGTGTGTGTGTGTGTGTGTGTGTGTGTGTGTACACTGCCCTTCATGATGTCATGTGTTTGCAGTTGTTTACTTGGTAAGATGGTAATTAACTAGTTTTTTGAGAAACTTCAGCTGAAAAAATCCCAAGGCCTGATTTCTTGATGCTTACTTTCACTGTTTCTGGAGGCTGATTAACTGCAGAAGCAACAAAGCTTGAAAAGTGGTTTGAAGGCCAAAGATTCATGAGGGGAGTCTTAAAACAGGTTTAAATATCCTAATGCTGGGAATTGAAAAGAAAAGTGGCTTAAAGGTCAAAGGTGGGTCCGGGTAACAGGAAAACAGGAAAATGTGCTGTTTGGAGATTCAAAATGGATGAAAGGAATATAGAAAGGTTAGAAAAGTGTCAAAAGAACTATAATTTCACGGGAAGACTAGGGGTAGAGGAATGTGAGAATTTGGCTAGGGTATTTCCAAATATTACATTACATGTTACTTGTTAGACGCTTTTATCCAAAGCTACTTACATACTCAATACAGTGGGCAATCCCCACAGGAGGGTTAGGGTTAGGGTTACACAACGACATGCTGACTGCAGTGGGGTTTGAACCTGATCCGAAAACCAACTCACTAATCCACTGCGCCACACGCCTCCCAAATATCTGGAACAAACTCCCAGAAACCTGCAGGTCCGCTGTAACTCTGACTACTTTTAAATCCAGGCGGAAAACTTTCTTTTTGCCGCTGCTTTTAATTGAACTATTCATATCTTACACTACACTGTAATTTTTGTTCATGGTGACCGGCTTGATTTTCAATATCAGGATGCATGTATTTATTATCCTTGCAAGAATGGAAGTAGTCATCACACACAGGGCTGCTTGGGACAAATAGTACCCAGAACAGTGTCCTTCAGATGCTTATAGAGAGGGCGTTACAGTCAACAAGATGGAGGAATACTGGTTCAAAGCAGTATTCTGACATTAGTTCAGATTAGCTAAGGCCTGTGTAATCAATAAACATGACAGTCATATGTCTATCTCTCTAGGGGCTGTGTCATGATGCCAATCTTAGGAACATAGCTATCATAACTTCAACACAGTGTCTCATGAGCGTCATCCATGTAGTCAGACATCCGGCTACATAGCTCTACGTAGGGCCTCTGTTATCATGTGCTAGTCTGATATAGAAGGGACATTCATGTACCTGTGTTATTCATGTTTCATTATCTTTGCTTTTTAATGTTTCTAATGTGTTTCATTGTTGTAAAGCACTTTGAATTGCCTTGTGTTGAAAAGTGTAAATAAATAAACTTGCCTTGCCTTGATTCTCTAATAATCAGGCCATGGTTTGAGGCTTGCTTTTTGTAATTGAACACAACTGATACTTTTTCAAATGCTGCCTAAACGTCGTGTCTCGCAGCCCGTACACGATGGGACTGACAAACCTGGGGAGGATCTGCACGATGATATAACTCATGAAGAGAGAATGTGTAAAGTGTTGAGGGAACCAGTTGTACAGAGCCTTGTTAATCGTATGTGAGACGTACGTTAGCATGCACAGCAGCAGCTGAAAGCCATGGAGCAGGATTGTATTTCTGGCTTTCTTTGCATCTCCGTTACCCGATTTAGCCGATTCAGCAGCTAGAAAGATCTTAAAGTAAGTGAAAAGGAGAGTGAGCCAGACAAAGATCAGGTATATTATGTAGGAGACATCCCGCTTTTCAAGGATCACAGGGTGTCGGAACAGGTTGTCCTTACTACAGACAATGGTGGAGTAAAACAGCTCTATGGGCTCTGTAGCCAGAATAATAAACACATCTGGCATCGTTACGACCGCACTCAAAGTCCACATCCAACCAATCAGAATGTAAATCCTTTGAATGGTGCATAGCTCAGCGTGCCTCAGAGGTAGACAGATAGCGATGAAGCACTCCACCGCCATCACGGCCAGATTTATCGGGGTGTTGAGTGTGGTGAAGACAGAGCAGAGGATGATGAAGCAGCATAAAGACACATTGATTTTGTAGAAGACGTAGCTGAAGACGAACAGGCTGATGGTGGAGGTCAGCTGGATCATGTCGTTCACCACCAGGTGGATGAAGAGGATGTAGCGGGGGTTGATGTAGAATATCTGCGGGAAAAGAGATTTAAGCGGACTTGTTTCTGTCCTGCAGTGATGAAGGTAGATTAAATACTGTTACTTTAATTCACCTATAATGAAAGTGAACAATTCAAACTAACACAGGGGTTTCAGAAGTAAGTGCATTTGTAGTTTTGGTCAAAATTGATTTGCAATAGTGAGAAAATGTAATAAGAAAGACATAAGAAATGACGGTATGAATACCTTTTGTTAGAAACACTAACATCTCATTAGAAAGTCTGTGTGGAAATTGTTGAAGATGAATAGTCTGGTTGTAGTACAGTATATACAATGAAGGCAATCTTAAAAAAAAAGGATGAATAATGAAGCAGACTAATGTACATATACTTACATTTTAATTTGAATAATTTTACATTTTTTATTTAAATGTATTGAATTTAAAACATTTCAAAAACATGAATTAAAATATTTTATGATGATTTTAATGTTGTTGTGTACAGGAGAGGATTAGGGCCTAATGACACGTATTATTTGTGTTTAAAGCCAACAGAGGTGACAGCAATAATGAATATGATAGAAAACACATTATAATACAGCAATAAAGCTCAGACATAAGAATGAAATCAGTGGATATCATATTGTTTTGCATGCATATGGTATAGTGCAGTGATTCTCAAATGGGGGACCCCTGGGGGTACGTTGGGGTACTGCAGGTAATGAGATTTCAACAAAAAAAAAGGTTAATTAAAAAAATACCATGCATGATTAAAAAAATAATCTTAGTACAATAAGTTAAATAGAAAACACAATTTTATATAAAATATTCCTAGAACCACCAAGGGGGTCCTCATATAAACATGTCAAATGTGTGTATTGTATTTTATAGTTTTTCACAATATATCATTTTGTTCATTGGTTTGTTAAACATATTACTTAAATTGAAAAACTCTGTTTTATAAAAATGTTATGCTATTTTTTTTCATGCATGAAGATGAAAATATCCTTAGTTTGTTGTAATGCATGCACGAAGGAGTTCATAAATCACACACTGAGGGAACATCACTATATTGGAATTATGTATATAGGCTTTTTCGATCAAAAATGTTCGGGGTCGGTCAGGGGGTACTTGGCTGAGAAAATGCTTCAAAGGGGGTACATTACTGAAAACAGTTTGAGAAGCACTGGTTTAGTGTATAATGAATGCAGTATAAGATAAGATAGGACTTTATTTATCCCGAAGGAAATTGTTGTGCCAGAGTAACAACAATACAATAAACACAGCAGCATAATTTTACACTAACAGTGCAGTAAAAAGAGCATTTAAATAACTACAGGAAACATCATTAATGTAAATATCACCAGTATTTTAGTAAAATAAAACGTAGTGGCAGATAATTGCACGTTATCATAGCATATTATTAACAATAAAGATATTGCAATGATATAGCAGCGAGTGTATTGTATTGAGTGTATATATATCTAAAAACAAGCAAACAGAGGTTAGAATAATAATCAATATGATAGAAAACACAAACATAATAATAGATAGGATAGATCCTTGCACTATTTCTATTCAAATGTATTTACTTGCACTATTTGAACTGTTTCTATCAGTTTCATTGTGTTGCGCTGTTGGAGGAGCTAAGATTGTAATTGATATTTCTACACTGTATGAACACATGACGATAAAAGCCTTAAATCTTTGAAAATGTAGATAACTCGTACCTGGTGTTTCCTGAAGGTGTGTATCAGAGTACCGTTGATGTAGTTGATGATGAGACCCAGAGCCACGACAATCACATTTTTAGCCACAGCCGTACTGAAGGAGTCTCGACTTCTCCCAACAATCGACACATTAAGAAAGCCGAGAGACGAGGAATTCATTTTGAGGATCCTGTGCCTAAAGTGAACAATTCAAACTAACACAGGGGATTCATAAGTAGGGCATTTGTAGAAAATGAAAATGACTTTGCATAGTGAGAGAAATGTAATAACAAAGGCATACAAATTACAGTCAATTCAAACATTTAATTGAATCTATAACTTCAACTAATAATCATAATCATCACATTATTAAGTAGAGCTTTTGTTACATTTGAGCAGACTTGACTGAAGATAGAACATGTTTTTCTTATGTTTATGCAAATGTGAAGTTCAATGCTTTCTTGGGCTTACCTTTTTTTTTTTTTACCAACAGCAACTACTTGGTTATGCACAGAGAATAAAGTGAATCTACAATCAATCAACAGATCCATTATTCTTTTTCATAGGAAACACATTTGCACGGGTCTTAAATATTTCACAAATGACATATTTCATATCAATACTAGGTCACATATGAAGTATAGTCGATAGCCTGTTTCAAAATGAGACTGCCACACTTTTACATTAAGCATCCGATCATTTAGGAGAAAGTTAAAGGTTTTACTAAATGCAACATAAATGAATAAAGAGTTATAAATATATGGATTACAAACAATATAGCATTTCGTTTTTTAGATGAGCTATCATTTTTTTTTAAAAAGCACATTAACAGTTTTCTTTCAATTGTATTTTTGCAGAAGAAGCCCAGAGCCGGACTATTATATGTTAATACAGTTCAAAAGGATTGCAGTTCAATAAACAACACAATAATAATATATGAACCGTGTGAGAGCATTAATGACCTCCTTACCTCAGCTTGTGACTCCACCTCGATCAGAAGTGAAGGAGCCGGAGATCTGTTTCATGGTTTTATATAAAGCAAGAGGATCAGAGACAGATTATTGGACCACGAGCTGCCGGTCAGAGGAGAACACCCTCTTACATCAGTGAAGCTTAGCTCTAGTTGTATGGAAAAAGTACTGATTCAACTTTTTACTTAAAGTGGACCTATCATGCTATATTTGAATAATATAGTATAGGACCATACCTATATAAGGCATATTTATACTTTTTATTTTTCAAAATACCAAACAGATCATGCATTTTAGTCATTCCTCATTTCGCTCAATTTAACACTGTCTTTGCATGGGCTGATTCTGTGAGAACAGCACCATCTACAGGCCTGGCATATTTACTACAGCGTCTCCAGCGCTTTCCAACGGCAATGTCCGTGGCTGTCTCCTCCTGATTGGTGGAGTTGGCCCAATAGCCGTAGCGCCACTTCTGTGACGTCACAGAAGTGTTCAAATCTGGATCAGTCTGTATCAGATCCGTTGCAGCCCCTTTTTAAGAGATTTGGGTATGGAGGAAAATAGAGAGGGTTGTGTTTTCTGACACTTGGTGAGTTCCCTGGAACACCGGGGACACATATTCATGTAGAAAAGACGTACAAAAGTGCATTTTGCATGATAGGTCCCCTTTAAGTAAAAGTACAAAACTACAGTCTCTGAAATGTACTCACAGTAAAAACTAACTTTTAAACTGTCTGTTTTTGTGCAAAGCTAACTGAACCGTACATCATATTAACATAATATAATATTAATATAAGTGAAAAGTAGCTTCATTTAAACTTGTATCACTGCCACTCTGAATGTATTCAGCGTGAACAACTAAGACAAAGTACCTGTATTTGCTGTCGCCGACCTTGTAGATGGGTTACTTTGCCTTAATTTAGGCCGAAACAAATCAAACAAAAATGATCATAGTACATTCACCACAAATCATTTTTCTGCACCCACAACTTCAAACATCTCCCGTAGTAAGGCCATGGATGCGGGATGTCTTAATGGTGGTCTGATGAACCGCCTCCGTTGATGTTAT
>NW_011361143.1:0-2089 GCF_000735185.1 Notothenia coriiceps
TCTGTAAATGAGATTCAAATGTTTATGGATCCTTTAAACTGACCAAAAGAGAGGCAGATATCCCTGTGGCTACGGCTTTGTCACTGCACTGGGCAAAGTACATCAGAATAGGACTATATGGGCCTCGGCCTCTTTGAAGCAGGGCTGTCTAGAGATATGCCAGAGCCGAGGATCCTGTTGTAAAAAAAACTCTTTTTATAGCTGCCGAATTTATGAGCAGCCCGGCCCACAGGTTGAACATCAGTGTCTCCGTCTTTGAGTCTCTTTAGCTCGCTAATGTTTAACTTGGCTGCTTTAGTGACATCATCCATGAAGGCCTCCCATGTGAGATGAGGTAAAGAAGAACATTTTTCTGCTTTCTGTCCAAAAACCAGCTGACCTGAGCGCTCTTGGCCTTGAGTCGTGCACCATTCAATGACTTCATCGTACCCTGTCACTAGATGGACACGTGATAATGCCAAGTAATCCCCTTTGAAGAACAAGGCCGTAGGCACGTACACAGATAAGCACCAACTACATGTGGACAGAGGCAATGTACTTGTGCACACATTTTTCGTGCAGAAAAGATTAGCCAATCTCTTGATTAGTCAATCCATTGGGCGGTTAATCAACAACAGTTCTGATAATGTCCCAATGTTCGCATTTGAGGTTGTGAAATGTGAATTTATGCCGTTTCATTGTTAATTAAACGTCTTTGCAACAGGACCTGTGAAATCTTATAGACCAACGAATCACAAATGAATCAAACAACAACTAGATATTAAAACAAGCCATTAGTTACAACCCTTTGACACTTTGGGGAAACTATTTTACCAACAATTTAAACTGCTACACCGAATGTAAAGTCTTGATTCTCATTTCCATGTATCAACTCACAATGACCTCTTAGTTACAGAGTTATTCCATTCTTTTCAAGGGGCCACAATTCACCAACATTCCCATCACAGAAAACCATGATTCTAGTTTGGCGATGACTCTTAACAGCCAGCTGAAGGAAAGAACTTTATTTGTTCACTTGTATGAAACACCCTCTCTGGTTGGCATTGGCTTTCAAACACACACACACACACACACACTGATGTTGGTTAATATTCACTTACACACTACTGTCGGTCACGGACATGGCGTCGTCCGTCAAGGCGTCGCTGGACACCTCGCTGTCGTTGGTGCTGCTGACGGGGGCGAAAGAGCCGGCATGGCAGGGGTTGATCGGGTCTCCTCTCTTGTATGGTCTGGGGAGGTTACAACAACAAACATCTGATCAATACTAATTACTTTGAAACAGTATGCAACAGGTGGGTGACTTTTGTATTTCACTCATGGCGAGGATCAAGACAGGTTATATCTTCTGAGGTTTTAATGACGTGGAGTGTGAATGTGACCTTGCCTATATAGCCAATAACAACAATATAACAATAGTCTGTAATGATTGAATGTGACCAGCTCATCAACAAGCTCGATCCTTCAACACAAGTTCATGTTAGGCTCCATTGATGCCTTCTTAAGTAGCCCACCATTTCTCTCTTTCCATTTCTTTCGTTCACACTCACTCTTTCCTCAGCATTCATCTCCCGCTGTGCATGCATTCTTGCAACAGTACAGAAGGAGGAGAAAAGGGAAGAGGGGGAGAAAAAAAAGTATAGAGCGGAAGCATGAGAGTGTGTCAGAGAAGGAAAGAAAGTGGAGATGAAAAAAAGGGGGGTCTTCATGAGGGAGAGACCCAGCAGGACTGAAGCTGTAGGCCCCCAGCTCCAGGCTGACCTTCAGAGGGGCTTGCAAAGAGTCAGGTATTTAACACAGCTGGCCTTGCATTCTTCCCTCCCTGCCCTCTCTCTCTCTCACCCCCTCATTTATCCTTTCTCCTCCCTCCCTTTCTTTCATGAGGGGCACTCCCTCCTCCCACCACCCCTCTCTCTCTCTCTCTCCCTGTACTTCCTTTCCGCTCTCTTTCGCTCCAAAAGCATGCCTCGCAGTCCCCATCCCGGAGTTTTCAAAAGGAATAAAGATAAAAGTGGAGACGGTGGGGGGAGGAAATCAGAGAAGAATTGACGCAAACAAGTAGCGAGGGAAGAAGAGAGGTAGAGGGTGG
>NW_011361143.1:2119-19505 GCF_000735185.1 Notothenia coriiceps
TTGTGTACTTTAGCTGCTGCCATTCACGGTTTGTTTTGATGATAAGAGGGGAGGGAAGCGAAAAGGGGAGGAATGGGTCCCACATGTTTTGAATATTTAAGGTGACAGGGGGGCTTCATGTCAGAAGAGGGACTACACTCTCACTTTAGGGTCACACTCCAAGAAAGTTACACACCCCCCCACACACACACACACACACACACACACACACACACACACACACACACACACACACACACACACAGCAGGTAGCTGTCAGTTTACTTAGCCGTACTTGTAAATCAGTCTCTCATTAGCAACAGCAACATCAGAAGCTATAGCAATGTTGGTTCGATTTTGAATGACAGCAACCTTTATAGGGAAATAAACTCCTCACAAATGTGTTTGGGGTGCAAGTCAAGGTTTCAAAGTGTGATTGTACGCTTTCTTTGCAAATAAAGGGCCCTAATGAAGCTTTAAATGAAACTACAGCCCCCTTTTCAAAGTGCCGTCTATATAGATATGCTACAGATTGACATCCCTGTCAAAGGCTTGAGGACAGTGTGGTACAGGAGGAGGCATAGCATAGCAATGTCATCATCTATTATTTGCTGGCTGGGGCCTGAGCCAGCCGTGCTCTGTGAACTTTTCGCGTGGAAGATGATCCCTCATTCTGCTGAACTATTTCAAAGTCCCGGAAATCCATGCGAGCGCCAGCAGAGGGCTGCTGCTGCTGCTGCTGCTGGAGATAGTGAGAGGGGCCAGAGAGCCACCACAGAGCTCTCTACACACTTGTAAAAAACTCGGAAGTAATAGTTTTTAAATTGCAAAGCATGTTTCGCACTTATTTACACACAAGATTAAATGTAGCAGTTGCCTGTAATGTGGATAAATATGTTGAGTCTATATTCTAAGATCAATACAGTTTAAAAAGGGTGTTGCAGCCTTACCTCTCCATCACCTCCACCGCCCTCATGGACACACTGGACCTTTGCGACTTTGCTGACAGTCCAACGAGAGCTTTGGCTTTGAAATCACAACTCCACTCCTCCTCTTCATTGAGCGTGGGCAGGTATCCACAAACAACTTTCAGGTCACCCAGCCCGTTCGAGCTGACGTGATTCGGGTTTTCTCCCCCAGTCCTCACGTACTCGAGGTAAATGTCAGAGGTTAGAAACATCTGGTACGCATTCTCCTCCATGTTGGTTTGGATCTCCGTCTGCGCCTGGTCGAACATCGCAGAGTCTATGTGTAGCTTCTTGATATTATCCCGTATGAAGGTCTTAGTCGCGGGCTTGAGCTGTTTGGCGACAATGCTGTTGTTTTCGATGTAGCGCTTGTAAATAGCTTTGGCGACTCTCTGCGTTTTGGTATCCTTGAGGTCCATTTGCCTGAATCCATTGCAGGCGAACCAAAAGTCTAAAGTATCGACACATTTCTCTCGCTCCAGGAATGTCCTAAAAAGAAGCGCACCGTCCTGGTCCCCGAGGAGTGAGTGCAAAGACTTTGTCCACCGAGAAAGCGGTGAATCCGGGGAGGCACTTCCCTCTGGCTCCCCTAGACCGTCCTCGTTCCTCCGTGCGGAAGATCCCGGAGAGCCGAGAAAAAACGATTTGGGGGGTTCCACGGGTCTCATCATCGCGAGTTTGCCGGGGTAGCAGGGCGCCTCGCCCTCCTCCCCCGGCACCGGGGGTCGAGGAGCATCTTCTCGGAAACTGCTGGCGATATGGGCCATAAGCGCCCGGCTCATGGCTGTGGAGGCAGCAGGAGAGAGTGTGCTGTTCGCCTCCTCTGAGCTTCTACTGTAATCTCCTCACTCTCTTATGTCAGCGGGGGAGCTTCTCTCTGGCTGCCCGTCTTCTCTCTGAAACACAAAGTATTGATCTAATCAAAACCAGATCCGCCCCAACTTCAAAGGGGAGAGACGCAGTAAGAGTCTGTTCAGACCCTCTTCTGGGGACTTCTACAGAAAAAGACAGCCTAGTTCACAGAGAAAATGTGAGAAAACGCTGCAGCAGCATTACATAAACAGCAATTATTCATAAATCAACCTGGAATGTGATAACTACTGAGGCGCTTTTGGTTAAATTAACACGAATGTAATAGTGCACATGCGAGCAGAAAACAACCTGAGCAACTGCATCTACATCATCTTCTATTCTGGTAACAACAAGACAAGTAGCCTAGTAATCACACGAATGTCAAACGGGGCTATGAACTTAACTCCATTAATAAGTCATTAATCCCCCAAGCGGACACGGCTTTATGAACGCTTCCGGATCCACCTCGCCTGGTGTCAGAGTCAGAGCCTGGCTGCAGAAAGCAAGCACATGTCTTTCCCACCATCCCTGACACTTTCTCATTTCTGCGTCTCAACATCTCATCACAGGCGACTAAATCACATCAAAATTGAGCCTCCCTGTACCTGTAGGACATTGATGTGGGACAAACTCGCAGAGATCGAAAAACGTGACCAACATAGTTAATGGAGTTAACTGGCTGCAGCTGGTGTATAACTCCTGGAGCTGTAACACGCTCAAATATATTTAAAACACCCTGCTATCTCTTGTTTTAACTATATTATGAGCTGCTTTGTAACATGAGCTCTTCTACACCGTAAAGCATCAACGTTACAATGTATAAGGGGCTCATGTGTAACATTTAATTTGTCACTGACAGACGGTTACATTGCAAATGTTAAACTTGTGAGAGGCAGCAAGAGAAACAGCTCCGGACACAGAACAACTGTAAATCTTCCTATACCGAACCGTCTAGGCTACTTCTTGACAAAATAAGCAACTCTTCAAATGTGTTTTTATATTATTACAACTAAAACTCACATTCATATTGTCACGTAGTCTTCTAAAGTTTCCTAAATGTTACATATAAGGCGAAAAAACTACTCCTCTTGAATGTCCAATCCCAAGTACACCAAAGTCTCAGATCTTGTGGGGGAGGAATTCCACAAATTGAAACGAGTACTTGTTTGTAAGATTATAAATCTTAATATGAAATCAAACAATATCGAAAGGCAAATGAAGTAAATGATACAGACAACATTCGAAGCGTTTTGGGGGCTCCAAGTGTAAGAAAAGCGGTTAATTTCCCCCTGAACATTACTTCAAAGGCGAGTCAACAACACATCAAAGGAAACTCCAATGGGGGCCAGTTTGAGGAGGCACACACTCTTGTAACTTACCATCGATCCACGAGTTCTCTCCTCAAATTAAACTCCAGTTGTTGTTTTTTATCCACAAAAAACGCGTATAATCCACAGTACTCGTCTCCGCGACGCGCACACATACAGTCCGTTCAGGTTTGAGTCGGTTTACGGAGAGAAAAATGCACTCCAGAGGAAAAAAATACCGCTTTTCTCCCTCCTCCTTTTCTCCTCCCTATGGTTTCAGGCTGCCATGCCGCACGGTAGATCTCTCCTGTAGGCGACTCCAACACCAACTGAGCCGACAGGCTGGAGCAGCGCACTTCAAAGTGAGGAACCGACTGCCAGGTCCTTACAGCTGCATACAAAACAATTGCAGCTTAATGCCTCAGAAAAAAATGAAAACAAGTGTTGGAGCTGCCCAGATACGTTGCAATCACTCCGGATGAGAAATATTTTAAAGGCTACTCTGTTTATGTTCTAAACAGCTTGATTTTTGCTACGTTTTAACAATCTTTTCCCAGATCCTGAAGTTGCAGCTACATGGTAAGGACCTTATCAAAGACAAGCAATCTTGAGCCAACTCCCCGAGGCTTTGGAGCGTCAGAAGTAACTGATCTGCCGCCCCAATAGCATTATCGCTACAATCCTTCTGTTGCTACATACACTTTAAAGACGCAGGGATCCTTTCTTTTCAAGATCCGCATAGTTTTTTAGATTAACCCATCGGAGACCTGGGGAATGAGGATGCACAAAGCATGCACTGGCCTGCATTTAATGGCACGTTCATATCCTCATATACATCGCTGGTCACATTATAGAATACAAAAGCCTATGAGAATAATGAAACTATGATTTTTAATCCCCTTAAGTCTTTATTTGGAAAGCAAAGAGACAAAGATGTGTGCCTCATTAAGATTCAAAGACTTGCTGAAGACAACTTCAGAAGGACCAAAGCGTACATTAGGCTGATTTCCAGGAATTTTTAATAAAAGTCGCTTTAACTATCCACAGAAGTCATTACCATACAGCATGTTGCAATAGAAAATCAAATCATTGTGCTGTTCATCACTCGACAGCTCCTACCAGTGGCAACAAGGGCACATGGTACATAAATCCACACCAGATTAAAACATCTGTTCAGCAATGGTAAATTCCCTGAAGGATGTTAACATATCATTTAATCAACAGAAGATCTTTGCTGCTCTGATTGTACAGCTCTCTGCTTTATGCACAGCCCTTAACTGCAGCAGATCACATTAAAAGGAGTGAAAAGCCCATAGACAGGTCAGACATTCAATATACATCCATTGACTGGTCAGACTGAGAGGAGTTGTTTGGATGCAGACAGTAGTGGACATTTTGGATTCCATTTCCTTTGTCCATACTGAACTAGCTACAAGCAGTAGTGATGTAGTGGTTAAAAGAGTCAGTATTGTTTTAAAAAGGCTTTAGTGTTCGAAATTAGCAACCACAGGAGACCCTTTGTACAAGAGTACACAGTAGGTGTCTGTGTGTCCTTTTTGTCTCAGTGGACAGACATTCAAAAAGTGCAGCGCAAACACTTTGATCAGCCTGTTTGCTAAAGGTGCTGTGAAACCTTCTCCCTTGATGCCCCGCTTCGCATTAAGGTTTATAAAAGAGGACATTGCTCTTGAAGAGGCCATGATGACTAAAGGATTAGTCACCATTCAAAGGCCACTTTATCATGTTCAAATTCTGCACGTTCACATCCTGCACAGAAACAATGCATCTAAATCAAACATAATATCCAGCAAAAGATGAACAGAAGGGATTGCAAACCATGGCACGCGTACCCCAGTAGAACCAGTATTTAGAAAAAAAGGAATTTGATGTTCTAAAAATGAACTTATCGAGTTCGTTTTAACCACTGAGTGCACAACAATGAACTGGCAAGCAAGCAGAGCTATTCCAACAGCAAAAGTATTAGGCAAATAGTTAAAAATATTAAAAAGTAATGTATTGAAACACATAAAAAAAATCATGGACAAACGGTTGAAATAGATAAATAAATGTTGGTGTAGAGTAGACAGACAAGTATCGAGTTAATCTGAGGGTTCGCTGAGCCCTTATGACCAAAAAGTTAGGGGACTAACTGACATACAGTATATTTAACATCTGAAACCATGACTCAGAGATTAAAAACAAGTCCACACAAACACAATTTCTTATCTCATTAAAGCTCACACAGTCTGGGTCTCTCTGTGTACAGGTCATCTGGCTAATATACAGACCCAACAATGTCAGCCTTTGTTAACTTTAGAGGGCTGGGGCTGACCTCTGACAGTAAACACACCAGGGTGGAAACCATCACCATGGCGATGGTGTGGACCCCCTGCCAGTACCGGGGGCCAGTTGGGCCCTCATGTCCTGCCTTGTCAACCCCCTCCGTGGTTCATGGGAGGTCCCCATAGGTTGGGTCTTCCCTGCTGCCCTACAGGAGCTGACCCCAGGTCTGTGACTGGCCTGAGACCTGGGGTGTCCTTGGCTCCTGGCCCTATAAAAAGACCCTTGAAAGAGAGGGCTTCAGTGGGAGAGGTTATGGGGTGCAACTGTCTCTCTGTTTAGGAAGATATTATTACAGGGACAGGTCAAATTCAGCTTGACTACAAAGAGCCCCATAAAAAGAGACGGAAGAGCACGCATAAATCTTTGTGGGGTCCAATCATGTCTTTAATCTTGATCTTTTATTGGATGTGCACAAAATAAACAAAGCAGCTTTATCTTCTATGTTATCGCAAGTCAGATTTGATGGAAAACACCTCTTATATAACAACTTAAGAGGACTCGAAAGGTTTTTATGACTGTGTGTTATATGGTCTCCTGAGCAGCCTTGGCCTGTCGTAACTGCTACTGGCCACCTCAGTTGTACTCATAAACACTCAGAGTGTGTGTGTGTGTGTGTACCGGTGCAGTCCTCTCTGTGCTGCAGCTCTGTGATCAGTAACTGCTCTCAATTACAGTATTGTGTGCTGTTCCTTTCGGCTTGGGGTTAAACTCTTTGCAGACCCTTTGAAGTACTCATCCCTTTATCTCAAGCCAGAGCCAAGAATTTGGGGGAGGACAATGGAAAATGAAACCAAGAGGGAAGCTTATGGCAATTATCAACCAGGGCCATGAAGAGGAAGTCAGCTCACACAGACTGAGAGAGAGGGAGGGAGAGAGAGAGCAGATAAAGAGAGCAGGAGACAGCCAATGTAGGACAGGGGGTTACTGTTTCAAGTTTGTTTGGTGTGTACACACCCCAGGCAACAACCGACTGCCGAGAGAGGAAATGGAGGCTACCTCTTCAAAGTAGGCGACAACAGAGGGACAATGGGCTCTGAAGGGAGCAAGGAGCTGATGAGAGGAGCTGTGGCAGTGGTGGTGGGGGTCAAAACATAATCGAGGAGAAAAGAGTGGCAGAAGAGGACGGGAGGAGAAGGATGGAGGAGAACAGAGGGAGAAGTGCTGTTGTCAGCAGAATCAAATGGCACGAAGCGAGCTGTTGAAGATACAATTAAAGTGTGGAGTTAAGACAGGCTTTGAAGTTGGACATGGTGCATAATACCCTTAAAAGTTAAGGAAGGGCAACAATTCACCAGCTTGTTATGGGGCTGTTTTGAAAGAGGGAAAAAAGAGTGCGGGTGGTAAAGGGAGGGGGGTTTGTTTTTGAAAGGGTTCAGTTTGAGGGGAATGAAGTTGGATTTCAAGCGCCAATTGGCCCCAGAAGGATGTTTTTTTTTACAAAACAGAGAATGTAAAGTGGGAGTGGGAGTCGGCGCCTACCTGTGCATTTTGATGATGGGGATTGTGCGAAGGATGGAAGAACGGAAAGACAGATGTGTCAGAGAGAGTGGAAAAGAGAGCGAGACAGGTGAAAGAGAAGAGACTAAAGAATGAGACATGAAGTAGGAAGGGAATTGGTGGCGAAGGAAGGCACAGAAGAAATAAAAGAGAGGCAAGAAGAGAGAGGGGGGTTGTTGAAGGTTATTTATTGTTTTTTTCCCCTCGTTTTAATCCCATTTTGCGCTTGACTTTTAAGTCTACCAATGTATAGAAACAATGTCGGATGCACTGTCTAATCCCGTTTGGGCCATGAAGCTCACTCCACACTGACAGTAATGACTTTCATTTCCTATGCTGCTCGCACTGAAGCACCATGCCGACACTTCACAGAGCGGACGCCACTGTTCTGCCATGCTTGACAGGACAGCAATCCGTCTTTTAGCCAGTCTTAACCTGAACCCTGGCTCCCTCACTCATCCTTAATCCATCACTTTAACCCCATCTTCCTCCTTCTTGACTCCGGAGCGCAGAGGGCTCACTGACTGGTAAGGTGATTAACTTGCTCGTCCATTCAACAGATGCCAGATTTTTATCTCTTTCCCCCAGCTTCCTGTTCCTCCATTCGACGGGTGTCACACAACAGGGTGAGCACCATGGTAATATGCTCATATAAGATTCAATAATATCACAATCAAACATGCATCACGTCCACACAAATGCAGATAAATATGAAAATGTTTGTTACTGCCAAAGGGTAAAGATTCTCCAAAATATATCAATGTCATACTGTATGTCTCAGTTTAGACCACATATTTCAGTGCAGAGCACACAGAGGTCTTACCCTCAATGTTCTTTGTAATTTTGGGAGTTAAATAATCTGAAAGAGGTATCTACATTCAATGCTCAAAAAATATGTTTTTCAACTAAATAACTTTGACTGTTGGTTTTAAGTTAAACCTTGATTAAACAACAGAGATTTAGTATTCTTTGCCACAATTGGCCTTCAAACCGCGTCTAACCAGGAAGTTGGAAGATTACACTGTGAGGGAAACACAGCTGTGTGCCGGATCATCCTTTCTCTAGACTCAAGTGATGCGCACTGCATCTGAGATAGTTTGATGTGTGAATATCTCCTTTGAAAATAAAACTTCAGAAAACTTAAATGTATGATTACGTTTGGATATTTTCTTGATTTTAAAATGTTAGTGGTTGTAGACTAAACTCAAAGTATGTAAAGCCAATGTGAAGACACCTCTGGGCAGACATAGATGTAAATTAATTCAATAGCAACAAGGCCAAAAATGTGTCCCCGTCATAAACATACAGAGACAAGTCATTGAATGTGGTACAAAGAAAAAACAATAAAAAGATGCATTTTCAACTTTAACTGCATTTGTTTGGATGCTGCCACAGCCTACTGCAAATGATGTACATAATAACGGCAGACGCTGGGAGAGATAAATGGAAAGTGTGAAACGGAGAAACCAGGTATACAGACTGAGACAAAGGGCAAGTGATACAGACAAACCTCCCACTCTGTCTTTAGTGCAGGGTCTCCTGTCCCTCTTCTCAACCCACACTATCAACCCAGGGCGGCAAATTCATGCCACAAACACACACTGCTGTGCCTTCTCTTCAGTAAGGCTGCATAGCCTCGAACCCACTTGTTCTCACATCACACAGCTGCATATCCTTTTCATAGCTCTCGTTGCACATGAGTGACAGGGCTCAGGAAAAAAGAACAAAATCACTGCCATAAATATACCGTATCAACAAAGAGAGAGCGATACAAGCTAGCAGAGAGACAAAGACAGAAAACATGTTGGAAGACATCAGTGTGTGTGAGAAGTGTTGGCGATAAACAGGTTTATTTATGCAAGCAGCGTACAGCAGCCAAACACAGGCCTCCTCGGGTCTGACTCAGAATACTGAGCTATAAAAAGCTCCAGTGACATCCGGCTCACGCAAACACACGCGTGCAATGACTTTGTCAATCACACGCTGATGTACAGTCAATCCCAGATGCCTGTCAGGAGCGCTCAGAATAAAGCGCGCACTCACAGATTGTCACTTATGTAGATGTAGTAAAAGGCATAGAAAAGGAGATGGGAATGACCTCAAATCACCCGAAAAAACTTTTGATGGTATATCACTTTTGATCTGAGAATTCATGTCCTTAAAACAACCTCGTACATATCCTACAGGAATAAAATACTTCAAAACAAAAAGGGTTTTAAGGTTCCTCCGTACGTTTGCAGTTGTTCTACATTTCTGATTCAGTGCCATGAGGCAGTTTTTGTTTTTTTATCTCGTGTGCATTTAGAGTGTGCAATGATTTTTAAATAGGTCGTTGTGCACTCGTGTCAAAACTACTCTTTAGCCAATGAAACATTTAAATCTCTACCTGAAGCTAACACATGAAACAATCTAAATTACAGTACTGTAGACGTGAGCGCCAGCATGAAGTGGGAATATGGTGGAAACCTTGGCGAGCCACCCTGACTCCCCTTACTGTTGTCACACAACAGCACATGGTCTGATGTGGAGATAACCGAGGGGAAGCGGGGGCTTTGATCCTTAATGGGGCCATTTCGGCCGTGTGGAAATGACATTCATGGCTTGTATTTACACAAACTCAATTATGGAGGTTATTTTAGTGGTAGACAATCAATTAGAGTGAAACTATGTCAGAGCAGTAACACAGATTAAAGGAGAGGTTATAGCTGGAGCCTGTTTGGCTATAAATGAGCAAACACAAAACCCTTTTAGATCTACATAATCAGAAGCTCAAGTTAATGAAGACTTTGTTGGGTCACCTAACAGTATCTTACACATCCTGTTGTGGGGCTGCGTCCAAAATTATGTAAAAGTCAAAGTATGAATGAAAATCACAGTTCAACCCGTCTAAAGTGTTCATGTCTGTTTAAAAAGGGTTATACGTGAAGGTCTGGGACAGAGCCTTGAGGGGTGGGACATGTAGAAATGGGAATAATAGCAAACTGTGTCAAAGAGCCTCTGAAGGCGTTCACAGTGTTGAGTTTGTATGTATGTATTTTATAGCAGTAATTGTGCAAAGAGAAGAAGCAAAATCCAGCCAATTTTCTCACCTCCACACATGTTTAATCGCTACATAATACGAGCACGGTCGTAGGAGGATGAACCCCCCACTACTTCCTGTGGGAGGACCTTAGTATGCTTCAAACAAATTGCTGATTACATAATCGAAGAGCATCCGAATCCCTTCCCAAGATCAGGCGAAATGTTTCGAACTAAAACAGACAATCTGACAAGCCTGCCAGTTGCTACCTACCATTTAGACTAGTAATTCACAAAGTCTGGTACATAAATCTCTGGTAGTACGCAAGCTCCGGTTTGAGAAAATCTATGAAAAGATGCAACTAAGCAATCTTGTGTTTAATGGCTGTTGTTTCCAAACATCTCTACCTGCTTCTGTAAAAAGGAACATGCAAAATACACATATTTTAGAATCATAAAGGGGGGAAGTGGGATGCAGTTAGGGGCTATAATGGTAAGCTTTTTGCCCATCTTCGAGTGTGGACCTTGCGATTGATTGAAACACTTTTCTCAGTATTGAACATGATTGTTATCACACATACAGTGAATGCAAAATGACACACATACATGCTTGCATTGCTGTGTCGCAATCGTTTTGAATCCTTTCTGCACTTCTTCCAGAAACAACAGACTCCACAAAGGCTTTGTGCTGAAAGACTAAATTCCTGTTTCTCAGATGTCGGTCTGACAGTCCTCTCTCCTTTCGTCTCTCTTTTTTTTGTTTCTTCTCTGTCTCTGCCTGGGCAGCGGAATCAGCACATCAAATAAATACAGAGAGGGGTATAGTGTTTCGTTTGGAGATCACGGACAATGGGACACGTGGAAGTGCGTGAACTGCGGGTGCAAAACGAAAGCCATTCCAATGCAAATAAGAATAGAGGCCTCTTTGAAATAAAATCTGGTTTTGGAATTTAATAATGTCTCCGAATTGTTTTACAGAGAAACTGGATTCTATCAAAAATGATCAGTATTCAAGCCCAAACATTCCTCACCTACCAGAGTCCTAAAGAAACAATGGACTGGGGCTCATTATGAAGCCCATCCTTGGCCGACCAAATGTTATTATCATCATAAAACATTCAAACTGGAAACATTGGAGGACAGTTGGAGACATGGCGGGCCGTTTGGTGGACTCAATCGTCTGAGTCATTCAGCTTGGGTTTGAGTGGAGCCGTTGGTAAAACACAAAGTGGTGGTGGAGAAACACTGAGCCCAAGGACTGTAGCGCTTGGCCTGAGTTTCAAACAATCGACTCGCAGCGCTTTTTATCTGGACCGACCACAAACCCCCAACCACTCTTTACAGTTCAAACAGGGGCTTGAGCAAAAAGGCAATGCTAAATAGTGATGTGGGGGAAATGGGAATTGAAGGTCTTTGACTTTAGTGTTAAGTTACAGCGCTAATCTTAATAAACATGCATGTTGCGGTCATATAAAAACAAGGGTAACAGCTTGACTTCCACACATTTATGGACTAATTATGAGGTATTTGAAGATGAAAAACATGCTCAGAATAATAAAAAACAAGCATGACAACAAAAAATTGTGGAATGTTTTTTATTAAAAAGTATAAAACAATGTTGTTAACATAAATATGTAAATTCCAAACTGAAGTCTGACGATGTATAAATAGTTTACACTTCAATAAAACCATGACAGACAACAGCACAATAAATAAAAAGATGACGGGAACAGTGGCACGACAGATGTGTAAAATACTTTTAACCGTCAATAATGCTCACATCTGATTGGACGTCGTTTCCTTCATTTTCCGACGAGGGGTCAGGCTGTTCTCCCATGGTTACCTGCACAGAGGAGTTGGGTTTTACCAGTGAGAAACCATTAAGACGACATTATAATACATCAATATTAAAGTGTACCATCATGGAATTTAAACTCTCTCTGATGACATTGTCTTTGAGATTGTCGACCTCTCCATCACTTTCAGTTGTGAGCTAGCGTACAGTCAAATAACTGCTTATTTACTGTGATGTGCATGACTGACAGTCCTGAGAGATGCTCGCTGAGATGTGAGTGGCAGCTTCTTTTGACAAGCCCTCTTATCACTGCATATCTAAGATGCTTCTCAGAAAGACATAAATGGCTCTTACAGTTTGATGGATAGAAGCCAAATCAAAGCTCTCCGCACTGGAAGACTTCATCTAAAGCAACTGCACTGCATAACAAAGTAAATGACGTATGTTCATACTCAGAACCTTACACTGGTGTTAAAATAAGACACATGCATTGTACTGTACAGAAGCATAAACTTCCACATGAACTATCTACAGTGCGCACACGTTTCTATACAATATAAACAATCCTGCTCACCTCCTGCTGCGACAGGCATCCAGGTCTTCCTGTAGCAGAGAGGCTCTCTTCTGAAGGAAGTTCACCTGCAACACGGACACACAATGCAAAGTCTTTTTAAAAATATACTCTGATTAGTTGTTTCATCAGAATAAGGGAAGTGCATCAGAACACAGAAACTGGAAGTGGAGAAGGTATGATGGCTTTGGGTCAATTGTGCTTTTGGTCGGAGGGGGTTAGCTAAGTGGAAGAAAGACTTGGTTGTTGAGTCCAGGGGTCAGGACAGCAGGGGTTGGGGGTCAGGAGATTAGGGCAGAGGGGTTAAGGCACAAGGGGACAGAGGGGAGATTATGAGCCAGGATAGTGGAGGTTAGGACGCTGCGGGAGGAGGCGGCACCATTCTTTTGTTTGGCTACAAAGTGTGAGTTTATTTATGAAGTGTCTTTGGCCCAAGAGAAAATAAACCCCATCTACATTTACACGGCATGTAGAGCCTGGCAGAATAATCACGGCTCCGAAAGAATCTGTATTGTTCTGGGACTACCGTACTGGAGCAGAGGGTACATTCCTTTCTGTGGGGGAGACCTCAGCAAAGTTCTAGCGTTTTATTTGCCCCTTCACTGTGGTGGAAAAAAAAACCCGAAAATGTGGTCGGATGCCTCTAGAGACATGAAAACCCTAACTGCCTTTTTTTTTTTTTAACCATGTACAAATAATGCACTTTAATTTGCAAAGCCAAAGATGTCGGCAATGAGAGGAAAGAGAACTCTGGGCATGAGTTACATCTTATGAATATATCCGATCACAGAGCTGTGGTCTGCACGCTGACATGGGATCAGGGGAGTCCTATTTGAACAAGGCAGGGGTTTGTGGAGTGACTGTTTTACAAAAACTTGTTCTGCATGTTTCAATCACCATTACAGAAATCCCTCTGTTGTTTGCAATGGAAAAACTGAGAACAGTGAAAGCCCTTTATTGATATTCGGTGTCAAAATGGGCCCGATGATATAAGTGTGAGACACGGCTCAGAGGAACAACATGGATGTGGTTTTGCAAGTGGTGAGATGATGGAGAGACAAGGACAAATGTGGGTTTAAGAGGATTGGCAACATCCAAAAACTAAACAAATAACTCACAAGTATACAGGATGTGCGGGTTATGTTTCCGATAGTATTGAATGGTTATTAAAAAGGCTAGGTGAAATTCCAAAAGAACTGATGAGACCTAACTGTACTTTGACAACCTGTCCAATTTACAATATAGTGTTTCAAAAGGGTTGGATTACTGAAATTGTTAAAGGCTGGAATATGTTATAGGTTGAAAATTAGATCCTGAACCCCCAAGATTTCTTTTTTTAACAATCCTGAATGTAAAGCCTGAATGGTTGTCATGGGCACGCCTGTATCTGATCTGTTTGTGGCAGCTCTCACCTGAGCCTTCAGAGAGCTGATGGTGTCTTCTAGCTCCTTTCTGAGCTCTGACGGCATCAAACCCTTGATCTTCTTCTCGTACTCCTGACGCACCACAGTCACCTGAGGAGACAGAGGACAGGCACACACACAGTCAACTTGAATTCACCTAAACAATAAATAGTTAAAAACACATTTGTACACAACATAGATATCCACACACATACAAGCAAAGACTTTCACCTGTAATTGTATTTGGTTTAAAACCAACTTGAGATAATCAAAAACAATGAAAAACAATACAGTAACATTTTGCTGAACAAGTGCTTCTGCTACTTATTCAAATCCACATTTGCATGTCATGCATGTATTTCCAGATAGCGCCCAAAGTGAACAGTATGCTTGGAGGACACACACACACACACACACACACACACACACACACACACACACACACACACACACACACACACACACACACACACACACACACACACACACACACACACACACACACACACACACGGTATCCCCTCTTCATTCATGGCTCAGAGTATTCCCTCGCTCTTCACAGCTCCTTCACATCTCCACAGGGGGTCTGCAGGCCAGCATGACTCGCTCTGCACAACCCCCCCTACTGGCTGCTGGAGACTACAGCCAGAAGTGACACAATGCATTTTATGGGCCTGACACAGCTGGGTTTGGAAGAGGACAGGGCCGTGGTGGAGGGCAGAACACATCAAACGCAGCAGCAGCAGCGCAACGGCTAGCTAGCTAGCTCCACTGGGGAGGACTGGAGGAAGTCTGTCTGGGGCTAAATTACACTCCACTAAACCAGAGTCTGATTATAGAAGTTGAAAAGGGTTTGGTTAGCTCAACCCCCCCTTTAACCCGCAAACACACATGAATGTACACACACACATTCACAAACACAGGGCTTTTACAGTACTGTAAAAGCATTTACAGCGTTTTGAAAAGAGTTGCCGGTCAATTAATTCAGAGCTTGATGAATAGTTTAGCAGAGCTGGAGGAATCAGCGGGGGCTGTGAAAAGCAACAGTTTTCGCCCACATATTTCAAGGTGTAACCAGGGGAGAGTCTGAGCATTTCAACCCACCATAATGTCTTTGACAGAGCCAACGTCCAGCAAACATCAAGAATATCCCCCCTCTCCTCTCATCAGTCCGGCCTTTCATGTGAAGAGAGCGTGAACGAGGTGAGGGGGAGGGAAAAAGATTGGTTTTCCTAAAATAATTTTCCTGTTGTGGATTTAACTGATTGTTCTGGCTTTGGCTAATTAATCTTCCTGGGCACAATGAAAGGGATTGGGAAGCACTTCAAAGCAGCCCCCAGTATAAATGATCCCAACATGAAGCCGCTCACTTTGTCTCGGCACAGTGAGCAGTAGATTAGACTGCCACAACTTTGCCAGTTTCTTTCAGGCTCCTTCTGCCCCATTCATTTTAAGTTTACAGAAATATGTGTTTTTCTCTCTGTGTGAGAATGGAGTCATGGATAATTTGAGAGCGATCTTTTCAAACAAGTGGCAAAAAGAAAATGGGTTTCAGAAGCTTTAATTTTGGGTAGTTTAAAAAATCTGCTGAAGCTACGGGAGTGCAGATTTTCAAAAAAAGTCTATCTATGTATAGCAGCTTCTGTAGTCATAACAAAATGGCGAGCCAAGACAAAACACACTCCACTACCTCAGACCAAAGCAATAAACAATGGTTGAATAAACACATCCCTTACCAACCACTCTGAATATAAGTCTAGATTCTTCAAAAGCCACGCTCCTTAGGTTTGCATTCTTGGTTCATGTATGGTGCCGTCGCCACAGCAATGAGAGATCCGCTCTGCCTAAATTACAAGCTCCTTTGTGGCAATGCTGTCTCCATTTTCATTCCCATACATTAGAATGGGCAAGGCTAC
Source organism: Notothenia coriiceps (assembly GCF_000735185.1). NCBI lineage: Eukaryota > Metazoa > Chordata > Actinopteri > Perciformes > Nototheniidae > Notothenia > Notothenia coriiceps. The sequence goes on from NW_011361143.1 coordinate 17,769, forward strand.
GACAGCGTATTCACTGGGACTCACAGGGATCAACGGGGACAGGACAACTGTACGTAGAGTCGCAGGGATGGATCAGAAAGTATTATGGGATACAGTAGGGTTGTGTATCTGGAATTCGTCCTAATGACTTTGTGGTCAATTGCAATTACAGCTGCTGACGGTGGAAGACAGGGAAAAACATTATAAAAAAACACAGAACATTAAAGGTCCCTTATTATACTGTTTTTCATCAATATATGATAGGTCTCAGATATATACAAACATGTCTCTGAAGTGTTTGGCTCCAAACACCAAACAGATCATTGCAGCATCCCATAATCCCCTCTGTTTCAGCCCTGTTTCAAAAGTGCTGATGCTCTATCTGTTACTTTAGATGAAAATAAGGAGCCCCTCCCCACGCCCCTCTGAGAGATATTTGGTTAGAAAGAACACAATGGTGCTCTAGGAGGAGATTCAGGTAATAAGGTTACCTTGGTTGGTGATTGGCTAATGGTTACACAAGCCAAAAAATCGTTATGACATCATAAAGTGGCCAAAATCTGATCAGCTCATTTTCAGACAGGTTTCTATATAAATGGATCAGGACAAAAAGAGAGCGAATCTGTATTCCTGAAACTTTCAGAATCTCTTTACACAGAGGGGACACATGTTTGTGTATAAGAGACATGAACAAGTGGGTTTTGCATAATAGGTGACCTTTAATTTCTAAAGTGGTATTCTTCCCATCATTAGATAAACATTCCCTTTGTATTGTTGCATTATAAATACATTACTTTCTGCATGTACATGCAGTACATCTACTTGAAGGCGTAAGACACAGGTTTCTGCTGCAGGGTAGCAAACCCAAGCACTAGCAATCACATTTTTCCACAGCATGTCTAACTAAAGCTTAGTTTACTATGCAATGTGTGTGGGTGGAGGCAGCATCCGTTTTTTCCAACAATATCTCTGTTAAAGAAACGTATGCTCAGCTAAAAGATACAGAAACATTTCTGACTTCGCCGTGTCTCTGAATGGTTTTAAATTCAAAATAGGAACTCAAACTTCCCAAAGACGTCTGACTTGTTCCTTCAGCTTTGAGTCTTCTCGCTTCTTTCAGGGTCCTTCCTCTCACATCTCTGTTTTACTTTATGCAAACACAATTTTTCTCTTCTTTAAAAATCTTTTACAGCAAAGGCGTGTTTGTTTTTCTGACAGGTGGCAGGAGGCATGTGATGAAAAAAAAGCCTCCTTACCATTAGCACAGATGTCGAGTTCCTTTGAACAAAATGTTGATCAAACCTTCTGAAGGGGTTTGGTCATTGACGGACTCTAGATGAGAGTGAGCATAAAAAGAAAAGAGGAATGGAAAGGCGGGAAAAAGAAGTGTGCCACTATATCCCAAAGCAATGAAAAGGGACTTTGACTTTCAGGAGAAAAATCCGGCTTCATCTCCAGCGCTCTTGTTTAAATGAGATTTTGTTTGTTCCTGATGAAGCGGGATTCTCTAGTTTTGAAGACTGCGAGGAGCGGCAGTCGTTTTCCCCTCCCAGTCATCTTAAAATGACAACATTTCATCTATATATAGTCTTTAGATTGTGGTTTTGACTTTCCCTTGCGTTTGGTACTGTCACATGGCGTGGTTTTTGACAGCTGCCAGCTGAAAGGAACAAGCCCTCAACACTTTCAACGTTCAAATGAAGTTGAAGCTTGATGTATGCTAATGAAGTTGGGGTGTGCGTGTGTGGGACAGGTTGG
>NW_011361143.1:19526-27684 GCF_000735185.1 Notothenia coriiceps
GAGTAGCTGCTGGAAAGAGATTTCTGATATACCCCCTTGTTCCAAAGTGACAAAAACCTTGTCAGGAACAAGGGGGTACATCAAAAATGACGCCACTCACAAAGTTTGCACCTCCACGTGCACTGAGTTGGCACTCTGAGTTCACCAAGGAGCGATTTGAATTCCAAAATGCTTTGCTGCGAGAGGGAAAGAAGAAACCGCTTGACAAATTGACAAAGAAGATTAGAAGTGGCTCCAGATCTTATTGGAGGTGTTAGAACTATGTGATGGATTGGTAGCTGCTGATGTAATGTGCTTCAACAAAAACAGCACACAAGAAAACAACTGAACCTCCAGAACTAAAGTTCAACTCCTCTGCATTTTCATGTCTGCATCACTACTAAAAACTGTTTTATTTTTGATTCTACTAAGCTCCCATGTTGCAGGAGAACACACCTCTGAAATGTGTGCAGTTCACCGTGCCCACTGTTTTATTATTATACAAAGAGATGTACTTTTCAACACTCTGCGCCTCTCTTCAAGGAGAATTGAACCACACCGTGATCTGCTGATCCGCCATTTTAGAGTGGGGGAGCCTGCGAGGGCCCTACAAGTGGAAGGCAAGCAACATCTGTGTGAAGTCTGGGCAGAAAGAGTGTTTCTGCATGTGAGGGATCGGATTACAAAGACAAGTCTTGGCAGATAAACTAGAGCAATATCAGTGTGAGGAGAGTGAGAGTGGAGGTTTATTATCATACAGAAAAAACAATGACCCGGTGTTGGCAAATGCATGTATGATGAACAAACCAAATGAAAGATGTACAGTAGAAAAGCTGACACACACACACACACACACACACACACACACACACACACACACACACACACACACACACACACACACACACACACACACACACACACACACACACACGACGACCACACACACACACACACACACACACACACACACACACACACACACACACACACACACACACACACACACACACACACACACACACACACACACACACACACACACACACACACACACACACACACAGCGGCTTTAGAAGAACAAGGTGCTGTGTGTGTGTGTCTACTGATCTAATAGTAAATAATAAAGGAGGTGCTAACCTCAAGGAGAGGTGGATGGCCAGAGAGATGAGCACAGACTCTCTTTTATCTGCACTTTTATCAAAGGATTGTGGGAAAGGTAGAGAAGCGAGTGTAAGAGAAGCTGTAGGAGGAGGAGGAGGAGGAGGAGGAGGAGGAGGAGAGAGGTCTTCTTCCTGAGGTGTTAGAGAAGTTAAACTTTTGCCTTGCTGTCTGTGTGCAGGAATAGAAAGAGGTGGTTTAGTGGTGGACCACTATCCCTGATATTGGTATGAAGTGACTTGATTTGGAGCTAAAGTGGGAAGCTGCTGTGATGGCGGCAGCAGCAAAAACTCCTGAACAGCAAACAGAACGAGTATCTCGTCTATTGCAATATGCACACATGTCGGCACAGTTAGGGAGGAGCCTTTCCCAGTACTGATGAAAATAGTAAGACAATTGCCACGGTAATGAAGACATGTTGCAACCCCGCTGTGCCCGCAGGGGTAACACACTGTTCTCTATCTTTCCGTCTCTGTCTCATTCAGCTGCTGTGAGCTGCAGTAGAAAGAGAATAGGAAACAACTCTGAAATATGCACCATATGCCCTGTGAGTATTTGTACGTGTGTGTGTGTGTGTGTGTTTGCATGCGCTCACATACATATATTCTGTTTATCAAATAGTATATTATTTAATGGATGTAAAGTTTAGCTAAACTTGCACATACACTCACAGGCTTAAAACACTCGTCTTAAAAAGATTAAATAAAACAAAGACCCCCGTTTATTTTAGGATTGAGTGTTCAGGATCTTACCAGAAAAGCACTGTTGATACAAATATTATACAAATAAATATGTAAAAAGACACGATTTTATGTGCCCCAAAAAAAGAGTATAAAGCTAACAAAAGATATGAGAAGCTGCTACCCATCGGTACTTTATCGAAATCTGTTCAGAATGTGGTTGAAACGTGAACATTTAAAAAAAGGCGGAGATTTAGGAAAGTCAAATTGATTTCAGGTAGCAGAGATTAAGTGGACTTTTAGTATGTTATAAAATGTATCTAAATGCCATTCGCTTCGTATATCTTTTAACATATAACCAGTTCAACAGGATTTGCTAGACAGATTTATTGGCTTTAGAAATCCTTTGCGTGCATACATTACAGCGTTATTCACAAGTTTACAAGTGAGGTGCCACCACAGTAATGGCGGCTTGTCTACTTCTGCCTACAGCCTGGATTTATCTATACTTGGGATTCTTGAAAGGGGGAAGACATTAGCCCATGATGGTTTCTTTGTAAATAGCATTAGGCCTCGGGTTTAATGAGTAATTTCCGCTTGTTGTCCGAGAATGGAGTATGTACTCTATGAGATTCCCACGTTCCCTAGCTGCATCCTGGAATGTTATCTCTCTCTCTCTCTCCTACTTCCACCTCCTCTGATATGTGGATCAAACGGTGCCGGGAATTTGCCCACAGCCGGAAAAGTCATCAATCAGCCAACACTAGGCACACACGTAGAGTTGTACACACACACTAACATATACACAGACCAGGCCGATTGGAGCTTACAAAGATACATACAGAGAGTCTGAGTGTAAGAGAGAAAGAGGGATCATTACCTTACATATACAGATCCTAGATGAGACATTTCTAGCGGACAGCAGTGCTAATAGAAAGGGCAAAACAGTTCTGAACTGGAAGTTGAGTGCAGCCCTGTTGACAGCACTACAGTCTTCTCACTCCTTTTAGGATTTAAGAGCACAATGGTCACATAAGCCACATAATGGACAGCACCCGGGACTCCTCACAATACTTCATAGTTATTTTAGCTAAAACTGAGCGAGCACAATGAGAAGGTGGATAACACAAGGCTAAAACAATACAAGCAATCTCAACTTCTGTAGGCTAAATAATTTCCCCCTAACAAATTCATAAAAAAAAACATCTCACATCTGTTAACTGCAGTTTAGTCAGCCTACGCCTGAGTTTCATACCGTTTGTTGCCTTGCTAAAGTTAGCTCTGTTTATCACATTTTATTGTGTGTTGGTGTTGTTTCTCAGTGAGATTGACAGTATTACTGAGTCATTCGTACTATTTAATATATACTAAAGTAAAAAAGTGAACTGTGAAAGTTGTATTCTATCCCACACACACAGAAAACAAAGAAGTGACAGATGGCTTAAGCTTCAGTAAACAAATGCGCAGTTCAAGGTTGACACAAAGAACACGGACACGTGTTGAAGGACACAGACAGACACACGAACAGAACACACACACACACACACACACACACACACACACACACACACACACACACACACACACACACCTGACCTTGTGTGAGCAGGGTACAGTAGGAGGCTGGAGTAAATATGTGATTCAGACGACGAGTGAGAAGAACTGTGACTATCTGCCAAAAGAATGGGTTGCCAAACACGAACACATTTTCCTGTAGTGCCGAAAGTGCTTTAAAAAAAAAAGAAAAAAAGTTCTTATTGACATCTACATTTGACTAAATAATTTTCCAGCAGAATCAATATGTTTACAGGCTATTCAGCCAATACAAAAATGTGACCCCTTTCTGGATAAATGCGAATCCTACTCGGCATGGAGGAGTTGCATGCTTGGTCTAAGGCGTTTTGCTAGCAACACATGTTGATTTGTTGTGTCTACACAAACTGTATTGCTTGTGTGCACTCTGCCGTTTCAGAGAATACTGCAACTAACAACGTTTTTAGCATAAACGCTTTTGTGTGTCTGAAGCTTTAGGGTGCAATGACAGCAGAGGGACATTGGTGATAACTGAGAAATAACTGAACAGGTACAATATATAAGAATTTCAAAACACTGACTACATTGTAGAGGTTCTGCTGAAACACTTATCACACTGCAAACAGAACATTCATGTGACCAAGAAGAAGTGCACCAATTTAGACTGAGGGCTCGTCTTCCCACTGCCCAGATGAGATGACTCAAAAGCATTGGGTGGACTAAATGTATTGTGTGAATCTATCGTGCTTTCTATGATGTTTTCTATGTGGTTTTCAAGGACATTTGATATAGGTAACACAGCTTGAAGTGGGCATTTCAAATGTCTACAGTGCTTCTTCTCCCTCTGATGAAGACATGCTTTATGTTGAAACGTTAGCTGCTGCACCTAATTAAAAAGGCTCTCACTATCCTGTGTGCTTCAGATGTCATCATTCTACATCCTGCGCAAACTGTCATATCTGTAGTGTTTGCATTTAGCTCAGACATAGCTGATGAAATGAGATTTCTTTATTCTTATCCCACAATGACCTCACTTCCTGTTTGTGTCTTTGCTGCCAATTTTGTCACAGCAAAACAATCTGCGATGAATTAGTGAAATGTGTTTATGGCAGAGAATAAAAAACTGTCAACTACAGTATGTGAAATTGGTACCAAATGCTTAATAAGAAATGGTTTCTTGTTTACGCGTTTTTGCTTTGACTTATTGCCTGATTTACATCATGCTCGTGATTTTATACCAGAAAGAAGCATTTTTTCGTAATAGTGTTAAAATCTGTGTTTTTTTACTGGCACCATTATCAAACATGTTAACCACATAAGACTAAGCTCTGTAGACCACACGCAATAAGTGGGTTTTGAGTAATTTAGGGTTCAATATGCAATCAACATCCATTAATAATAATCTTATGAAATCCACACTATTTATTGTTTTAACACAAAATGTGAGGACATTTTTGCACAGTTCTACACTGTGGAAAACAGAACATGTGTTGCATTAGAGTAACATGAACAATATTGACTCCTCTCATACTTTAACTGAATACATGGTCATGACATATCAAAACAGTATCCCATAGGGGTTTCGAGCAGAACTTGACCATGACTTTTAGAAAAACACAAATATTTGCTTTAAAAATCTTGGTTTTTGTGGGACACTAAGATCTGTTAATAATAAATTAAGTCAGGAGATGTTGGCAATATCTGAAAAAACACTTCAGCAATACATCAATTGATTGCGTCGTGAGTCACGGATAGTGCAGTAAACAACACTAACAAAACACATATTAGCAAAGCTGGAAAAGAGAAACCCAAACCCTTATCCAGGCAGAGTGATCTGACATTACAGACGGCAGGGTCAGGGGGTCCGGCTCTTCTTAAGTTATCGGAAACAACGAGCAGCGCCTCTGGGACTGGGTCAGTGACCAGCGGCTCCTAAAAACCACTGACCCCTTCCTGCAGATTTATGACAGCCAGACACCGAGGTGTGTGACGAGTGTGTGAAGTGTGTACAAGGGTCAGTGGGCGGGTCAGAGGGGACACTAGAGGATGAATGCCTTTGGTGTACATACAACAGTACAAAGAAGCGCCTCCTGTGTGAGTGTAGTCATTAGTGCTTTCTTCTCTGTGTGTCAAGGTCAAAACAGAGCCTGATTACAGGGCATTCTGGGGAGCAATGGGGAGTGTGTGTGCGCACACAGAGGCTTCCCTCTGAACGCAGGCGGTGGTGGCATTCCTGGCCCTAGGCGCTGGCTCTTGAAGCCAAATCTCAAGGAATTTGGGAAATGTGCGAGGGGGCATATGTGTGGCTCTGAACAGGAGAATGAGATGGTAGAGTTGATGGAGGAGGGGGGAAGGGGGGGGAGAAAAGAGGGAGTAATCCTTTTCTTTTTGTCTTTTGTGGCCCCCTGGAGGGTCTAGTCAGGATAGCAACTGAGAGGCTAGGGATACCAGGTGATAGGAGGGGGGTAGAGATGGAGGTTGAACAGGGGCATTCAACTCCAAAAAAAAGCCCGGCATGATTAATAAGAAGTCTGAGAAAAGGCTGAGGGCAGCAGCAGTGATGCAACAGTAATGGTGAGGAGCAGGTAGGTTTGAGTAAGAGACCGCCCGCCTCTCATGTGAATACCTGACGCATTAGAGAGAGAAAATAAGTGACTGTATTACCTTTTCTTCAGACTCCAGCTCTTTGCTGAGCAGCTTCTTCTCCGAGCTGTGCAGCTGCCTCTGTAGACTCTCCACCTTTTCCTGCAGAGCCTGGAGGAAGGGAGAGACAGATTCAGTGGTGTAGGGTGACTGACGGAAAAGCAACTCAGATCTGTGCGGTGTAATGTGTAACTGATGCAAAATGATAAACTACAGTTACATTGAGGCTGAAACTGAGAAAACACAATCAACACGGCCAGAGCCACTGAGAGAATATTCAGGACGGAGAGAGGCAGACAGAAGCAGGGACCGTGAGGCGAGATCCAGCCTGTGATTAGTATTTGCGTGTTAAAAGGCTAATAATACAGTCATGACAGTAATTACTGGCAAGCTGGCCTCATTAAGACAAGACTCCTTTCTAGACAAGAGCATACAGAAAGAGACACTTGCTCACTCAGGGAATTAGCCAGCTTCCATAGGATTTAGTAAAGTAGCATTCTTTTAAGAGTCTTTTATTTATTTGGGGGTGAAAAGAGAGACGTACTGTATCACTCAGTGATTTACAACACATAGATGAGTTGATCAAAATGGTGGCAATACAAATGTAATCTATTTTGCTTCCTAAGATTCAGGCGTCAAATAAAGAAAGAGAATGCAGTGTATGTGTGAAGGACTTCTTTTCCCTCCTCTCTGCCTGTAAGTGATAGCAGTGGAAAGAAATGTGCAGTTCCTGAATGCACATAGAACCAGATGTTTCGAGTGCACATGTGGACACTTCGACTTTGATTAGTCGGCATGAAAAGCAGAGAGAGAGAGAGTGATATGCGCTCAAGTGCACGCACACACACCTGAACATAAAAGCACAGATTTACACAGTCTCACACACAGTCTCACACACAGTCTCACACACAGTCTCACACACACACTGGCTAGCGTCAACATCCTCAGAGTGTCTTCCCAGTAGAGTTGAGTGAGTGGGCCAGGTGTTGCCTCGCTGATTCTCAGAGTTGATGGAAACAAAGTCCAGGTGATAGGCATGACCGGCCAGATCTACAACACACTACACTCACATAAATCACACACACACGGTTAGGCTTCAGGGCCTGGTTGAACTTCTAGGTAGCAACACTCTGAAACCTGAAATTGAAACCTGCTAAATCTGTGAGAAATTCACCTTACATTTTCCTTTTTCTTTAAATTGTAATCATTGTTCTTTTAATAGGATAGCGCCATAGCGTGAACCCATACCTGAACTGCTTTGACCCGGTGAAATGAGCTTTATAATGTACCTCTTTCCTTGGCAGTGCTGCTAATTTAAGCCTCTGGCAGATGGATTTCTAGATCAACAAGCGTTACTAGACTATTATGATTCTGGAGCATGTTGAGGTCAGCCTTAGCTCTGCAGCATGAAAGGCAGCTGGTTTTCCAGCGCGTTGATCCTATTAATCAGGGTATTTCTTAGCCAGTCACGATCCCATCACAGCCCACATCCACATCCAGACCAACCCTGTGCCTTCGATTTCATCATTTCATTTTGTTTGTTGGTGAATCAAAAGGCTCGGCGACAGAAGAAAAGGGTTTTTTGGTGGAGATTAAGCTTTTTATATAAGACTTCTGATTCCAGTGACCAAAGCATGTCAGCGTGAGGTTGGTTCCTTTCCTTTTTCCGAATCTGAATCGAAGGTCAAAGCATATAGATCATTAGAATATGTTGAACAGATTGTTAAAGGTCCTCTATTATACTGTTTTTCATCAATATATAATAGGTCTCAGATATATACAAACATGTCTCTGAAGTGTTTGGCTCCAAATAGCAAACAGATCATTGCAATATCCCATAATCCCCTCTGTTTCAGCCCAGTTTCAAAAGTGCTGATTCTCTGGATAAGGAGCCCATCCCCACGCCCCTCTGTGAGATATTTGGCTAAAAAGAACACAATGGTGCTCTAGGGCAGGGGTTCCCAAAGTGGGGGTCGCGAGATGATTACAAAAAAAAAAAGAAACAAAAAAAAAGAATGTATAAAAAAAAAAAATGGATAAATTTTTTTTCTAACTTAAAAAAAAAAGAAGAAGATTATTAATAATAATGTTTGCATAGACATTTTCAGGGGCGGACTAGCCATCTGTATAATTTCCCCGCAACGAAGCTCCCCCTTTGACAA
>NW_011361143.1:27704-31523 GCF_000735185.1 Notothenia coriiceps
ACACACACACACACACACACACACACAGATTGAAGCAGCTCTTTGCCTCTGCAACAGAGGGTCTCCAGCACACCTGTTCTTGATCCACTGCTGCCATTCCTTCCCACAGGCAAAGTCATCCTTTCAACCCCCTCAGAAACTAATGCATATATAACTACAGAACTACAGACAAACTGCAGCTGCTCCAGCTAGCCCCCTTGAATGTCGGCATGTGTGTGTGTGTGTGTGTGTGTGTGTGTGTGTGTGTGTGTACGGAGCCTTGTCCCTCATTACTGGTGTGCAAGCGTAAAAGCAAGAGCAAGTCGATCACATGGACTCCATCTCAATCCGACAAAGACATGTACACCCCACAATGTCAAGTGTATAAAGCACAGTGCACCTCATGTATTCGCTGTCATCCTCAAACACAGTGAGACAATGGTCACTGTGTTGCATTATGTAATGTGTCTACTGTCATTTCACCCAGAGGACACTACAACAGGACCTTCTCTTTGACTTGCTACAAGTTACTCCTGGATGGGCCAGGATCAAAAGCGTGTATCCCTCTGTGTGTGTGTATGTGTGTGAGAACATGTGGGTGTGTGTTAGAGAATGCTACACTATTGAAAGAAGTATAGACAAGGGAACTAACTCAAAGCTATGTTTGTGAGCCAGTCTGAGGGACAGAAAGATACAGCTAAAGATTTAGTGAGGCGAGAATGGGGAGATAGTATATATGGAGGCCGATGTATAAGAATGAGACATGAACACTAAGTTATGGATGTGTGTGAGCATGCTGGTGTGTGTGCGCGCATGGCAACATTAGGCAGGCAGAAAGACAGGAAGCACTGCTGTGGGGAGCAGGAACAGCGGTGCTGATCAAAGCCCAGGCGGGTGACACTATGGGCGGAGTGCCATTGTTTATTCACCAGCCACCTCTCCCTTTTGGCAGGGCGAGGTGAGCATGTGTGCTTGTGTGTGTGTGTGTGTGTGTGTGTGTGTGTGTGTGTGTGTGTGTGTGTGTGTGTGTGTGTGTGTGTGGAGACAGACAGAGAGTTTGAGACAGAAAGAGTTCGAAGATACAGAGTTGGAAAGATATAGGGTGTGAGAGAGAAGAGAGAAGAGACAAGGCCTGTGTGTGTGTGTGTGTGTGTGTGTGTGTGTGTGTGTGTGTGTGTGTGTGTCTTTGTACCTTTCTCTTGGCAGGCTAATGTGGGCTTGAGTTCTGTCAGATTTGGCAGCTGCACATTTCAGGCACACACTCTCTCACACACACACACACAGGCAAACACACTGCCTGTGCACACGGCCACACACGCACACATCGTGTACTAAAGTAATCCCAATAACCTCCCTATTAAACTTCACATTCACCTCCACCCCCTGCGTCTCATGAAGGGAAAAAAACATCCACGTTTTAGACATTTTTCCAAAAAACCACATGTAAGGAAACAGATGACATCAGGAAGTGAATAATCCTCTCACCTAAACACTGGCTATGTCCCAATGTGCTGCACAGGCTTCCTCTATATTGGTTCCAGTTCCCCTTAACTGATATGAAGAGACTGGACAGATGAAAGCAAACACACTTTCATGTTGCTTTCACCTTCGACAGTCCTTTGACACAACGGCCTGGATCCAGAGTGCTTAAACTGCCCACTCCTGGCTTGCCCATTATGAGATAATTGGTAACCTAAATATAACTGGCTGCAATTCCGATTGTGATATCATTCAAAGGCAACAAAGGTAGGAAGTAATGTGAACAATTGGAAGGGCAATATACATGTTTCTCTTTATTTGTTATCCAATGTGTGAAACGTCAACTTCCTGTTCCTGATTCATGGATGTGTTGAGGTTTAGTCCACATCTTTTTGAATTTCCCACTCCACTATATTCATGTGTGGAACATAAAAACCAAAACAAGGAGCTAAAAGAGGCTAAAACTTTGAGAGTTGGGTTCAACAGTACAGGAAGCCCTTTCATATAATTTATTTGAAAAGTTAATGTATAAAAAGTATCATATTGAGCTATAGGGTTAAAACAGATCGAAGTTACTTACTGTAGTGCCCAAAAGTCTTTCTGCTCATTTATCTCAACAGGCGATCGCACTAGCTGCACACGTCACGTCTGCAACACACACTATTTGATTTAGTCCATTTCCTATTAAAACTGAGAAAGCCCTGCAATACAAGTATACACCAAGCAGGCACCCACTCAAGTGCTTATTCCTACATGAACACACACACACACACACATATTCAAAAATACTCCACCAAAAATGTCACTTATACATAAAAACCCAGATAATGAGCATACTTAACTGTACTACGTTGTTCTAAAAAAGGGCTTTACGAGATGCAACGGTCTCCGCGGTTAACACCCATATTTAAGAAGTCACAAGTACAGTAGAGCCACAGAGGGAGCTAAATTCAGGAGAAATGGCTGAACGGGCCTGGCGATGAAAAAAAAAAAAAAAAGGGACATCTGATCCGGTGCAGCATGCATTCTGAACAACTGTTTTGGGATTATCCCAATTCAAATGCGCGGCTAACTTTGATGTTATTTTCTTCCCCTCCCATTGTCTGAAGCCCCTCGCTCTCTTCATAATCCGAGCCCTTTGAAGTGAGCAGCATGGAAACAATGTCAGCAGGCGACACACTCCCTCGATGGCCCACTGACAGCTCTCCGCCATTTCTTTCAGGCTTTTTTGTCTCTCTCTCTCTCTCTCTCTCGCTTTTCTTCCCTTGTCCTTCTGTTTGCTGTCCCAATCCTCACACTTCCTCCACCCCTTTGTTGGTTCTTCCTCTCTTTCTTCCCCTTCATTGTGCACCATCTCATCAATCTCCTATCCCTCTTCTTTCAAGTTTACACCAAATATTTATCTTATTTTTATAATGTTCTTGCTGTTTGACAAATCTTACCTTCCTCTCCCCCATTGATTATTCCTTCCACTCATGTCTGGCCCTTTAATAAGCATTCAAACCATTAATTGAAGTCTCATTAGCGGGTGGTTAACACAGGGGGGATCGTAATAATGAGGATACAGATAATGGAGACAGAATGCCTTTGTCTGCTCCCAACACAGATGCCAAGGCCCGTGACTTGTAACACAGCCTACAACGGGGGAGACTGTGTGTGTGTGTGTGTGTGTGTGTGTGTGTGTGTGTGTGTGTGTGTGTGTGTGTGTGTGTGTGTGTGTGTGTCATGGTATAGTTAGATTACAACAATATGAGCAATCAAAGCCATAGTTAGTGCCACCAAGTCTACATTAAACACCATTACATAATAAAAAACACTTACATTTAAGATCTAATGTACATCAAGTGTAAAAGCCGGCCCACACTTAAAGATTTGTGTAGACAGACACCACGAATACTGACGTGATGACATTTTCATGGTTCCCACAACACACAATAGGATAGAAGATTACAATGTATTTAACATGTTTAATATTTACGATTTCAAATATCGTCTTTATGCTCATGCCCAAGTATGTGTAGCTGCATCATGGTGAAATTATGTTTCCGTCGTTTTTAACGAGCAAACTTTAAAAAGTAATCAGCTCATCTTTCTCAGTGTTTTGCGTGTGTGTAGCCCCGCTTAAGATAATTTCCTGAAGCTTTTTCTTTTAAATGTTGAATGTGTTTCTGAATGAGTGACAAAGAGATTCTAAAAAGATCATCTGGACTGAATGACTTTGGCCACATAACCACTACCAGCCTTTACTGTCAATCATATGGATAACAACAGACATTTCAAGCATTAGGTGTGCAGCAGGGCCAGGGCAGGCCGGAGCAAACTGACATTTCCGAGCGAGGGGAGGGGGGGGGGAGTGGGGGG
>NW_011361143.1:31528-42955 GCF_000735185.1 Notothenia coriiceps
TGGCTCACAGATCTGACTCCTTACTATATAGGCAGCTGCGAACCACAAACAGACAAGGTTGTGTTTGGAAACATGTCCTGATCCTAGACACAACAACTCTTTATTTAGGGAGCCACACCCAATCAACTGCCACCGTGTCCCAGTCTGGTTGCTAGGGCAAGAGGCAGAAACCTGCGAGTCCCAATAAGAAATACGCCCAGAAGAGGAATATCAGGAACTTCTGTTTTATCTACAAAAAGTGTCACACTGTACGTGGCAGTCACAAACTAGACACAGTGCAACTTTCCTGAGCTACCTTTGTCACATTAAATGACTGAACACTGGCGGGGCACAGCAGACATATATATAAGATTCAGCCAGACACAGAGCACACAAGCCACTTAAAGACACTATGGAGTTTGCAGCTAGCCATAAAGATGACAGAGCGTGTGGATACAAACTGTGACCTTGCTTCAACAAAAGAAAAGCGACCTGTGTCTACTCCATAAAAGTCAAATCCAGACAAGGCTTTTTTAAGGATGTAGTTTATGGACGCCCCCCGTTCTCTTAGTCTAAAGGTTGTCGTTTGCAGATGAACACTACATAAACCACTTACACAGGACAGGAAGTATACAAGACTGCTGGGAGAATAACGAGATAGGAAGATTAGAGAGATGGATAAAATGGCACCTTGAAGATTGACCGAAGCTGGTGCAGACGCTTGCAGCCATACAGCTTTGAATCCCCCACATGAGATGGAATAGTGTATGTATTATCCAAAAGAAAGCAATAGTGACTCACTGCTTGATTCTAAATATATGTATCTATATAAAACATGTTGGAAAAAATGTGGGAGCATTCAAAGAGGCTTACATCTATTTAAATGTTATATTGCTATCGACATGTTTTGTAAGACTTGATTTCTTCTTCAGGAAAGAACTTTGTAACCTTGATAAGAAAAGTGCCACGTACAAAAATATTAATATCATATTACAATATTGCAACATGTTGCTCTGATTCATTACTACAATCATAAATGAAGTTACTAGGGGTGCCCACACTTTTTCAGCTTGGGAGCTACTTTTAAAATGACCACGCCCAAATGATCTACCTACAGGGCCGCCCCTGCCCAACCTGTGTCGTGAGCGGGGGGGGGGGCTAGTGGACTAAACGGTGGATAGACTGGCGCGCTTACACCAATTGCGCCGCATAAGCGTATAATAGTGCGCCCCATTTGCGCTTCAGATGAGGAGGTGAGGCCCCCTCATAGCGGCATGAACCCGTATGGCACAATACAACTCAGACTGACTTACCTGTACGTCAATCAAGTGGCAAATGCCATAGTAAGGGTGGATGATAGGCTAACTTTAAAAAAAAAAAAATTAAATGTTTTTTTTTTTTTTTTTTTCAATGCCATGCGATCTACCCACACTACTCTTGCGATCGACCGTGATGATATGGGATACTTTATAACACCATTGCTCTTTTTTTCCCTTAAAGTTTGTATTTCCTTCCAGTGTCATTATATCTTCTAATATTCTTGGGGCTGCTCTTCATTTTAGGTGCTTCTATTAAAATTATGCTGACAAAACTTCAATAATGGAGTAGTGTCACTGGACTTTACACCTAATGAGTCATTAAGGTTCCTATGACAATGTTGATGAATGCAATCAATTGCATAGATTCCTAAGGGCCCGACACTGACCTTGTTGGCTCGATCGGCGTGGTGATTTATTGTCCTCCTCTCCTCATCCCATCGGACATTGGACTCCTCCAACTGCTTCTCCATTGCTTGCTGCTGACGAACAGCCTCCTCCTTCATGTAACATAAAGATGTCTGTAGCTCCGCAATTAACTATAGATGAGAAGAGACACAAAATAAAATGTGACTTTTACATTTTGAGTCGGAAAAGGATTGGCAGAAAATCAGCAGATGGAGAACTAGCCACATATTGTTATACCCAAAAAGAAAAAAAGATCTGCAACACGCCTATCTGCTCTTGGGAAAGTTTTCCCATTGCCTAACAAGCTCATGTGTTTTACGAACTTTAAAACAAGATATAAACTAAAAGACCAGAGTGCAGAGGAAACCTGTTGCCAGATGCAAAATGCAAAACAGGTTGACTGAACAAAATGCTGATTTGCTTTATTTCACTTGTCTCAGAAAATGACTCGTATCAGATGGAAAATGCTTTCGTCATTGTTTTTGGATGGCAGTGACAATCACTTTGAAAAACACTTTTTTTTTCCCAGTCTCATGTCTTTTTTGAGACAAGACAGAAGACACAGAGAAAGCAGAGAGAGAGAGCGAAAAAGAGGGAGGTTAAAACAAAATAGACAGGAAGGAAAAAACAACTTCCTTTTTGAAGAGCGGAGTGACTTTGTGTTGGTGAACTTGCGGTGCACACCAAGATGAAAAGAAACTGGCTCTGCTTTGAAATCCTCCAGTCAAAAATTAACATTCTATTTAAGCCACTGTCAGGGAAAGGCAGAGAAAAGATGAGAGGGAGGAAAAGAGAGAGGAATGGAGAGAGGGGGGGGGGGAGAGAAAGAGAGAGACATAGGTAGTGGGGGGGGCAGTGCTGCTGCTTGCTTTGGGCTAGACAGATAATTGTTTACCATGTTCAAACTCAGGACTAGCCCTGCTGGAATCTGTACATTGTGTGGGAGTTAGAGTAGCACGGGTCGAACACAGATAGACAGAGGCAGGGGGAGAGAGAGACGGGGGAGAAAGAGAGAGAGAGAGAGAGAGAGAGAGAGAGAAGGGGATAGAGAGATGAGAGGGAGATTAGGCTTATTTTGTCAGCAGGAAAGCCACATGAAAGCAACAAATGACACATTATTATGGGAACATCATTTCTGGGCGTAATAATTATTTTACAATATGGATTTCCTGCCCTGCTGGTCTTCAGCCCAAGGCGGTGGCGGCACTCTAAACATGTGAACTCAGCTGTCTGTCTTGTTATTCCTGTACATGTACCGTACACACACCACAGCACCTTTCTCTGTCTGATAGCCAGCCAGACCTTTTAAAGTCTGTAATTGGTCTGGTTAGACTTGTTTGGCATCTCTTTAGGGCTGAAGGCAGGCTTACCTCCCCATGAACCAGAGGTTAAAATGTGGAGATAAATGGGCGGGTCTGAGGCCTATTCACCAGAGATAATGAATAACGTATGCTATAAAACAATGGTTAAAACAGAAAAGAAGATGCTTTGCAATAATATATGAAAAGAAAACACTGAATGTATGAAATAATCAGAACCTCTTTATTGCTGCAAACACCTCACATTTGGCGAGTCTTTTAAATAATGAGGTGAAAACTCATTGTGACAGACAAATCATCAGTCTTCATGCATTGTAACAATCTGCTCTATACCAGAAAAGTGGAGCAGAATAGTAAATTAATCATTTAGGTAAATAAAACTAATCTGCAACATTTCTGAAATGATTTCCCACTAAATTTCAATATTTTGTAAGGAATTATTTGAGAGACTAAATGTAGTTTAAATAATAAAATAATAGCAAAGATAATGTATTGTCAGTCAATAACAAGGTATGTTATTGTTTAGTTAACTCTCAGTGATGACTTTATCACTTACAGCACATTTAGTCATGAACTTATGTTTAAAACGTTAATGTTTATTTAAAACTGTAACTGATTTTCACATACATATCACCAAATAAAAACATAAACACATTAGAATGAATTTATCCTTGTGTTTCAGAAGTCAAATATTCACTTCAAAAACATTGTTTTGGTCTCCACCTACTCCTGAGGGAACTATCTGGCTCTTTAGCTGCCACTATGTTAACTATGTTGTCTTTGTCTGCTAATTAGTGTTGGGCAAGTAGCGTACAGATCTTTTTCACTGAAAACTATCTCCTGCTATAACTGGAAACGACACTGATGAGAGTAAGTACCAGTGAATTTGCGGGCTGTAAACCCAAAATAAAGCGTGAATAAACAGTAAAAGCTGTGTTGAGCCGAAGAGTCGGGCAATGATTCTCTAAAGCTTCATCCCTACATTCGAATAAATACTTTAACAGACCCTTTTTGGTTTATACATGCCCAAGAGGTCACATGTGAACAATTATTCAGAAACAAATGAGTTATATTTGCATATGGAGTGAACTTCAACCCATTTCTTCCAGAACACGCACTGTGCCTCCCATGGCAAATTCCCTTCCACCTCCTACCTACATTACTCCCACGGTGAGACGTTCAGGGATAAAGTAATGATCTACCACCCACTGTAGCCTGATCATTAAGTGGAGGAAGAGAGCACAGCCCTGTTCAGTTCACAGGTCACCCAGGAGGACCACTCACAGCCAGACGCTTAACACACAGGATTGGATTGGAGAGACACTAATTAGGTGTGTGTGTGCGTGCGTGTGTGTGTGCGTGTGCGTGTGTGTGAGAGAGAGAGAGAAGGAGAGAGGCAGAGAAAGAGAGACAAAAGCAAAGATGTAAGAGAGAGGGATGTGTGTGTGTGCATGCATGGTAACATATACCCTTATGGGCTGTGTCTCCAGACCCCTCAGGATAATGTATGGCATGGTATGTTTTTAATTGGGTTATTAGCCATGCAGTTGGGCTGAAGAGCGATGCCCCCTGTCAGACACGGAGGGGTTAACAACTGGGGTTAGCCTTTGAGGTTCAAAGGCCTCTTGTTTACATTTGACTGAGCTGCCCCAAGGGGTAGGCAACAAACCCCCCCACCTGTTCCACCTTTTAAAACAAAGCCAGCGACAAATAGTCTGCATTAATCACGCTTATTATTAATGTTTGCTCAAAATCCCTGCACCTTCAACAGAACCCTCTGCATAACAAACACACTTCCTCAAAGGTGTTGTATTCCGGGCAACAGAGACTTCTCTCTAATGTCAGAGAGAGTGTTGTTTGTTGAACCCGTGCCAGCTTCGTGTCCCCAAAACAGAGGATTAATCACTTGTTGCTTTGTCTGTGGCGGCGCACCGCTCCGCCAAAGCGGGCAAACATGGCTGAACTTTCGCACAGCATCCGACTTCTTTTGAAGTCGAGCATTGTGTAACCTAATAAGCTACCGTTTTCTCACAACATCTGCTTGTCAACCCCGCTTTCAACTCTGCGCCTTTGCCAGCCAACCCAAAATAGGGGGATTTAAAAGAGGAGAAGAAAGAAAGCATAACAACAACCCCCCCCCTTTGAATCTCGTCTTCGGGTAACGAGAAGCAATTACGGCCAAATGATTGTGATATTTTACCCGGCTACATAATCAAGAAAACTCTTTTCTTTTGTAATGTAAACACTACTTAGAGGAGTTTGGGATCTTTTAAACTGATGAGGTTAAATCTGCCTAAACTTTTGGAGACATTTTGCTGAATGACAGAATGTGTCCTGGGAAGTTAAGAGAAATAATTACCTCAGTTTTAAATTGGCTCTGTCTAAGGAGACAAGCATAATGTGAAACACATGGCCCTCAATTGGAAGTGTGGACAGATGATGGCTGAGGCAGAGAAGCAGATATGGAGATGACGTAAAGAGGCATTATAGGGACGGGAGAGAGGGTGGAGGACAATTATAGTGCGATTAGTCCGAAAGGGCACAAATGCATCAGTGTCACTCAGAGACTTGCTAGCACAGTGAACTAGCTAAGTATCAGTAGCTCCTATGATGGACAATGAGAGCTACAGCGATAGCACACGGAAAATAATAGGCAAATAATGTTTTCTTCTACAGTACATGTTCTCAATGACGTTGGGGTTTGCTGATGTTAAATACAACATAAACGTAGAGAGGTAAAGAAGGATCAGTAACTACCTGCTTGAGAGTCGTTTTTTTCTTTTGTAAACTAGGTAGCAAAGCAATTTCCAGTGCACAGAACAAGTGTGCATTACAAAAAGTGCTTAACACGAGTAAGGTCAAGCATTGGGTGAATATTTATGTAGCACGGTTAGATTTTTAACCATTGGGGATATAAAGTCATTTCTGGCCACCTGATGAAGGTAAGCCTACTATTTACTTTTCTATTTAACTAACTAGGAGGGCCCCTTGCACAATAGCACTTGACTTTCCAGTTATCGCATATTGATAAGTGCAGCATGAAGGTTAACTATTTGTTCTATAAAGAGATCCAACCTATCAGTATAATACCAGACAGCCTGTCCTGACTTCACACAAATCAGGAGGGCCTTTCTCCTCGGTAACACCTCTGGACATAGGAGATGAGACGGAACAGGAAGAGCACAGAGAAACACCTGACAGCAGACTTTTTTCTTTTTATAACATTTTCTGTGTAGATTTATTTGCC
This sequence comes from Notothenia coriiceps, assembly GCF_000735185.1. Classification (NCBI taxonomy): domain Eukaryota; kingdom Metazoa; phylum Chordata; class Actinopteri; order Perciformes; family Nototheniidae; genus Notothenia; species Notothenia coriiceps. The sequence goes on from NW_011361143.1 coordinate 37,798, forward strand.
CGAGTTCTGCACAGACCTTTTGCTAGTTATGGGATGTGTGTGCAGTGTGTGTGTGTTCTGCTTAAGGGTAAAGCGCAAGGTGGATTGCCGTGTGTGTAAGATTGTGTGTGTGTGTGTGTGTGTGTGTGTTTACGTATGTGCTTCCTCACCTCTCCCATGAGTACATTTATCCAATCTTTAAAGCGTCTCAGTTGAAAAAGAGGCATACACAATGAAAGAGGGGGAAAATGAAGGGTGGAAGAGAAAACTGATTACCTGGGCAGACTTGGCGAGCTTCTGACTGTACTCCTTCTCAATCTGCTTCAACCTGCTGTTGGCCTGCAACATGAAGGGAGAGCGGAGTGTGAGAAAGAGATATGCAGACAGACAGATAGTGAAACACAAAGAGAGAGGGTTGTGAAATTGAATCTTCTGTTAGGAAGTGCACACACTCCCCTCTAAACACACACACACAGGCAGGCACACACACACACACACACACACACACACACACACACACACACACACACACACACACACACACACACACACACACTCATGTTGACCTCTGCCTCCTGGCAGTGTGTCCCGGCAGCACTGGCCTGTGGCCCCTTGGCACAGCGTCAGTCCCAACGCTCATGTGTGCCAGCAGGTAGTGACGGGCACGGTGCACAATGGGCACCACTCCCCTTTGATCCCATGCCAACAATTCATCACTTTACAAGAAGGGGGGCAGGCGGGGGAATTAAAACGTTGATGCCAATTAGCTATAGGGAGAAGAAAAAGAGAGATGATCGGTGGAAGCTGGGAGACACAACACGGCGGAGATGGAATGGGAGTGAATGGGGATTGTTGTTAGGAGTTTATTGAGCGGCGCTCGGCTCTTTGTTTTCAGTCGTTTCTCTATGGGAAGCTAGCCAGCTGGAAGCAAAGACTGCGAGTGTCTAATACAAGATCTGCCTCCGCTCAACTAGCTGTGTTGTGATGCCAGAGTTTCAATGAGAAGCTGAAAAGTGGAGTGAGATAATTAGGTGTGAAGTGCTGGAATTCGATGGGGCTGTCGATGGCTGCCTGTACGCACCGTGACACAGTCTATACAAGCACTGTAGTTAAACTAAAGCTCAAAAATAATGGGGGATTTACAGTAGGTCATTGTTTGAAAGGCAGGGTAGTTTTGCACACAATGTAGACAATATCTGTTTTTTGTATTACTGCACATATTTTATTTCATTATATTTCAATGGGAATACTGCTATATTTCTTTTTTAATGTTATTATAGCTTTCTTAAAATAGTTCTCTATCTGTGTTTTGAATTTTTCTTTTACTTTTATGTATGCACCACAACACCAAGTCGAATTCCTGGTAATAAACGTGTTTATGATTTTTCTGGGGTTGTGGATTAACTTAGGCTATGCCATTGATGAGCCAGTGATAAACAACAAAGAAAAACACCTCTATGGTTTTAATTCTTAGTTGAAAAGTAAAAAAGAAAGTGGGAAAAGTATCCTAAAAACACCAGGCATGGAGAAATGTATTTATAAATGTCTTGAAATGCGGTAAACCTGATTCATACGCAAAAACGCATACAGCGACCAACACACACACCTGCTTGACTCTCTCGCCCTGACAGCCACTGACAGACGGAGAATCTCTAACAAACACGGTTTCATTGAACACACCCGACGCAGCCATCAACACCTGAGCTGCATTTGGACTCTGCACCCCATCCAAACACTTCCTGACAAACACCGCCGCCCGGCTCTGAGCGGACACAACTGTCACCGCAGAAACACAGAGCCGTCACCAAGGATACCAGCCTGTCTTCCTGCGCCAGGGCTCTGAGTGGCAGCCCGCTCGTCCCTAGGGGCCCTATAGCAGCTGATGAGAGAGGGGGAGACAAAAGGAGGGTGTAGAAGAGGCGAGAGAAAGAACTGTGTGTGGGAGAGGGGCGCAAATCGAGTCCTTCAATGTTTTCTTTTACAGCTGACACATTGGTTGTCTCCTTTTAATCCTGCCGACTGCTCCATCCTGATTACAGCTTAGTTGAAGATACTATCGACTACAATCTTGGGCGAAATATTTCATAAAAATAACCGAAAAATATGTTTTCTTAAAGTGGTAGTAAAGGATGAGACTTCAATGTTTCTCAGTAGTGAAACTGTTAACATCAACTAAAGTTATACATCAGATTCACCATTGTAATTGACTGTGAGGTAATGAGGTGTGTGTGACTCTCTACTGTAAATGACACACGTGAGTGTATTCGTGGAAACATATGGTCATATTGAGATGCAGAAAGGTTCAGATGTTTCATAAAAACATAAAGGGCTTGCTACTAGCCTATTCCTTTTACATACAGTCACTCAGGGGGGTTTAGCAGGAAGCATTGCACCACATCATATATTATACAGCGCAACCATCTAAACACACATTCAAAATGGCTGGGAATAGATGAATATGTGGATAGAACATGCAATGAGAAATAGCCTAGCAGAACTGTGACAAATACAAAGGGAGAATCAGAGCTAAATTAAAAGCCCAGCCGTGTGTGTGTGTGTGTGTGTGTGTGTGAGTAAGTACTTTCAAAGAGACTACCTGTGCACTGCCAAAGGCATTTTTGTGCTGAAGGCACTTTGAGGCTGTATCAGGCTCTTCAATCGCCTCTTAATCCTAGCTGTGTGGAGTGCGGCTGCTTTGAAGTGTGTGTGTGTTTGTGCATGTGTACGGGTACTTGTGTGTGTGTGTGTGTGAGTGTGTTAAAGAGAGTGGAAGTGGATCTGAAGGCAAGGCATGCACCGCTTACCAGAACGTAATTAATAATCTGCAGTGGGAACCAGGCCAAACACACACACATAGACACATACGGACATGTGCACACTAAAAAGACAATTGACGGGAGTGGCGGAAAACGTGTGACAACTTTACACACACACACACACACACACACACAAACGCGACACATGAAGGCCAAACACACATTCAGGGTTTGATCTGTCAAAGGGAAATTTGCTTAAGGTGTAGAGTCTCATTTTCTTTGGAATGGACTGTTGTATTGTTGCTAAAGGAGGAAGAAACCAAGGTAAACATTTCTCAATAGAGTAAACATGCCAACACATGATAACTTGTGAGTGAGTGAGTGAGTGAGTGAGTGAGTGAGTGAGTGAGTGAGTGAGTGTGTGTGTGCGTGTGCGTGTGTTAGTTAAAGTCAGTGTGCCTGTTTTCAGAATTTCCAGAATCTGTTCAGTGCACTCAATAGTACTGGGCAGGATATTGCCTCCATATGGCATTCCCCCCCCCCGATATGTTTCCAATCATCTCACATTGCTAAAGAGCAATTATGGTTTTGAGTATCTTCTTAAAGCTGAACTGAAACTGACGTAATGGCGATGTCAATCTCCACAGACAGAACGAGCACAATGTGACACGCAACTGACGGGTTATTCGGTAAAGAGCATGGAAGTTTCTAAAGTGATGAAGAATGTCACACACCATGCTCTTTTTAACGGTTTGAACAACAGCTGTGTATTGAATAATAGGGAGGGTTAGTTTCTTTGCAAAAAGAACATGATTTGATAGAAAAGCTTTTCCCCATTGCTCCGCGAAGCATTCCATTTTAGTGGCAGCATTGTAAATTCACAACAATCCTCTGTTCACTACGTATGTCTCTCAGAACAATTATCATAAGAAGTCAATCTGCCAGCGAGGGAGAACTGGGAGATGTTGTTTGCTCGTTTGTCTGTAATCATTTCTGTCTTGCTGTGTTTGCCTGTGTTTCTATGCGTTGGAGAGAGTGTTGGTTCGGTAATGACAAGAGACTTTATTTCCATTTCACAGTTTGCCATCACTGCCTGTCAGTACTGATTCTCTTAATCCCCGCTGCTCACTGTCAGTTCAGCATCACAGGAAGTACAGAAATAATGCATCACACAGGCATGGATACACAGATAAACATACACACAAGAATCAGTATGCTCAGTGAGTACACACTCAGCATGATCTCGGTATCAGAAAACCAATTACATCCATTACCATCAGCGTGAGTGGGATTAACAAACTAACCCAAATCAGAAGGTCAGGAAAAGAAAGGTAGTTTGAGGTTGTGAATGCCTCATGGGTGGAGTCGCTTGTGGAATCACAGATTGCTTTAACATAAGCAGGTGGACCGACTTTCAATCACAGAAAAAGTAAAGTGTCTAATTTATGCTTTTCTGTGTACAGATTTGTGTGGACAATTGACATGATTGTTAAAGGTGGGGTAGGTAAGTTTGAGAAACCGGCTCGAGATACACTTTTTGTTATATTCCATGGAATGCTCTAAACATCCCGATAGCAATGAATATCTGAAGTGCTTTGACAAAAAATCCATAACATCTTTTATCTGTGGAAGCCGTACTGTAAAAAGCACGACCAATCAGTTAAGCCGGCCCGGCTAAAATAACTGGATGGCCTGCCTGCCTGTCAGCCTTCCATCTGTGAACAAATTTATCTCGTGCCCTCATTGGTCATGTGCTTGTTCGTGTGTGTTGGAGGAGGAGCTCTGTAAGGAAGTGGCAGATTTTTTCCAGTTGTGTATTTTCAAATTCTAGGGCACTCGAGCTGGTTTCTCCAAAATTACCTACCCCACCTTTAAGCTATGACAACCATATTTATGCTAAAGGTGATTTTACTGGTCGTTGAACTCTGATAGAACTGTGATGAAATTCTGACTTCCTGCCGAGGTAGACCAAACTCGCATCTATGTATGCCTCCATTCCCACTTTGATCAGTAGGTCTGCCTGATGTTCAGATGTCGGATGAGTTGAATTCGGAACCTAACCCAAAAAAAACAGAGCCCAATATCATCGTGTCCCACTTAAAACTCCACTTCAAACCAAAGTGTAATCTATAGCGTGCAACAAGATGGGAGCTGCCTGACGCCATGTTTTAATGCGATTGAGAAAGTGTGTCGCTTCCCTCCCTCTTTTTTGGATGACTTCAAAAAGTGAGCAAGGGAGCTGTGTGATGTTTTTTTGGGACGGCAGAGCCTTTACTTTGACTCTTTCATCTGCTGGGTGACTCACTCACTCACTCACTCACTCTCTCACTCTCTCTCTCTCTCTCTCTCTCTCCGCCGCGGGGCCCGATGGTGCGGCGCACTGAGGAAACGAGGAGCTCAGACAGATCTGCGCATGCGTACAT
>NW_011361143.1:42967-85232 GCF_000735185.1 Notothenia coriiceps
TTTTTGGGACGGCAGAGCCTTTACTTTGACTCTTTCATCTGCTGGGTGACTCACTCACTCACTCTCTCTCTCTCCGCCGCGGGGCCCGATGGTGCGGCGCACTGAGGAAACGAGGAGCTCAGACAGATCTGCGCATGCGTACATGTTCACAAACACACAACATATGTTCACACACAAACGCTTGAATGTGTTTTTGTGAAGCAAGCTATGATGTAAACATAAACCAATAGCAGTCACATTGATCCAATAATCTGAAAGCCTTACACTCAAATGTCTGAGTCTCTCGCCTAAAAATCTGATCCTATGCTTTGCCCCCCCCCCCCCAATCTCTTTGTGTCTCCCATTTAGAGTGTTAGTGTGAGGTGGATTCGGGCCTTCTTTGATCATCCCTCAGCCTATGTTTCTCTCCTCCTCTTCTAATCCATGACCAACTGAATAATGTGATTTGGTATATCTCCAAATGGCAGAGGACCAACCTAATAAGTCAGCAGTGACAGTGGGCAAGAGAGAAGAACAAGACGTGGCTACGACAACAACAATAACAACAACAACAACCTCGTACCACCATCTTCTGGCTGAGAGAGAGAACGGTACACACACACACACAGGAGCTGAAAATCAAAGCTAGTGTAATTTTAGCGGTTTAGATGCTAAACAAAATGTTAAGTGTACAATAATAATGTATTCTCTGTGGTTTTAGAGGATATACAGGTTAAAAAACTAATTCACAACATTGTTTCATCTTTGCTTGTGGTCTCCCTGTGTCAATGTAAACTGATTTCAAAAGCACACAGGTCAAATCAACAAGAGGTAGCAGTGATCCACACATATTGATCCACAGAAAAAAGGAAGCCTGGAAACAACAAAGACTGGGACCATGATCAGTGTGCAGGTTTTGCACTAAAAACATTTTGGGTGGTCCATTCACAAATGCACACAGCTCTAAATATGGATGTGAAAGCAACCAGAACACATCAAAACACATTACGATCCAATCAGTGGAAACCACATGTAAGGATGGACAAGGTTGTGTCCACACATGGGACGTAGTGTGAAAACAGATGCGTGTCCGGCCACATGAAAAGAACGCCCGGTCAGCTTTCTGCACAGCACTACAAACAAACACAAATGGATTTCCTTTTCCTAACAACTTAAATGAGGCTTTGAAGCCTAAGGTTATAAACTTCCCCTGGATTCACAGTTTCCAGCTGTGTGACTGATCACAAACAAGTGTTTTCTTATCTAAGCGACCATCAGTATCTAGTCCATAAGAAGTCATAAACAAACAAAACCATGTACATTTGTTTGTGTTAGATGTTGTTTGTAGCCAATGCTCCAAAAGAGCATCAGCATCTACTCAGACAAGCCATCTAAAATCCCTTTACAACTGTGTCATTTTATAAGTGAGTATACACAAAAAAAACTTCCTGACTACTATGCCTGCTCATACACTGTGAACCAACAAGTTGGAACTTCTAGAAGAATAACATTTAAAGAATTGCCCTGTGGGACAAACAAAAGCAACTTCAAGACACAGACCCTCACACTCCAGCTTCCTAATCAACCTGTTTGTGTGTGTGTGTGTGTGTGTGTGTGTGTGTGTGTGTGTGTGTGTGTGTGTGTGTGTGTGTGTGTGTGTGTGTGTGTGTGTGTGTGTGTGTCTAAGAAGAGACTTTCCAGTGAAGGGACACACATGGGACAGGGCCAGAGGGACATTGGGTGCTGTGACACACGGAGCAGGAATTGGCCACTGCATGCCAAAAAGCTGCTTCCTCATTGGCTGATGTTTGCCTCCAGGTGGTTTTGTCACACTTGGTTAGTGTTTGATGAAATGCCCTCGCCCTTTGATCTGAAGTGAAAGTAGGCATGTACACACATGCACCTGAAAGTACTACAAATACACACGTGCTTTCCTTTTTTTTTGCAAGTGCATGGTGACATTTACAGAAGCAATTAAAAGCCACCAGAAAGAGGGTTCTTAAAAATATACAAAAAGTCTGGAGTGCATGTGCCAACACCAAATATATATAAGTTTGCGCTCTCTTTATGACACACTCAATTATGCACAAACACCTGGGTCCACACAAACATATCAGGCAGCATTTGCACATGTAATCTCCTCACGGCAGATCAAAAAGCCATGCTCTCCAGACTAAGAGAGAATATGAATGCAAGGTTCCAGACGTTATTCATTCCCTATCTGATCTTTTGTCTTACAGTATCTCAGATCTCTAGGTTTGACAAGCAGGGAGTGAGTATTATACAGCTGAGTGAGGTGAAGAGGTCAAACAGAAAGACCTTTCATCCACTTACCATACTTAAAGCTAATTATACACACTTACTGCAAAAGATAACCTATGTTTTATGTGGTAGGTATCATGGCAGTTGTGGAATAAGTATTCAGAGCCTTAACTGGAGTAAAGGTCGCACTACACCAATGTAAACATTACAAAAAGAAGTATAAATAATAGCCGCAAAATGTAGTTTTTTTTACATGTTATTGACATAAAATCATCTGACAAGTTGAGGTTAATATATACATATATGTATATGTATTGGTGGACCTTTTTAATAACTCATAGGCATCTGAAATGTAACCCAGACTAAACAGACGTGACTTTTTTACTCAAGTAAAGCACCGAAGAATATACTTCTGTTAGTACAGTGCTTGGGGAAATATGCTTAGTTACTTTCCACCACTGGATCATGTGTGGTGTGAGGGAGGCCGGATTGGTGCTCACTGTAGCCCAGAGATGAGGCATCTTTATCAGGCACAGAGGCAGCTTCACAGGCCCCTCAGTGGAGAACGGAGATTGGGAGGTCTGGGTTTGTGTGTGTGCGCGACACACACACACACACACACACACACACACACACACACACACACACACACACACACACACACACACACACACACACACTTCAATAGCAAGCAGACTAACCCCCCCCACACCTTCTACTCAGCCCACCTCCATCACTTTTCCTTCTCAGCTCTTTTCTTTTTGGTGCAGCTCAAATCTTAACGTCTGATCTCCTCTGATTTTCTGTTTCTCATTATTTCATTCCAACAGCTTCGACAGTCTACTCCCAAAACATCCCCCTGTATCCCTCTCTCCTTCTCTGTCTCTCCCATAAACGCATGCGTCTTTGATGGGAATCCATTCATGGATTTAATGGATTTCTCTGGCCTTTTTTCCAGGATCCGGGAGATGTGTTAAAAAAAAAAAAAAAAGCTGGCCTCTGCTTCCAAGAGTATGTTGGACTGCAGAGGACAGCATTTCTGTGTGCATCAAAAGAATGAGACATTTCAGCTCACAAAACAGGGCGAACGAGTCAATATGGATCTGAAAGCTGGCTGACTTCAATCCCACGTGAAAAAAAACAGGGCGCAAAGAAGAAGTGAAACTTTTCCCCAATCCCAAGTCTAACTTGGACACAGATAAGAAAAAAAAGCAAAGCTGTTTCGACCTTTTTGTGATTTTTTTTGTTAGAAGAAATGTACTTTGAGCTGACAAGAAGGGACTGAGAAATCATTAATCTCTTTCATGAAAAGTGAAACTAGCACATTTCTTATAGTGTTATCAGTCTCAGTTCAACATATAGCATCACTGCTTTGAATCCACTCCAGATTCCTCGACAACTGTGGGTCATTTTTCCCATGGAAGAGGAATTAAAGTGAGCCAAAAAAGATAAATCATCTTTCAGTTGCAAAACAGCCTTCTCGTATCCCAAAATGAATTAAAGGGACTGATAGGAAATAGCGTCATTTTCTTCAAACGAGGATTACCCTGTAATAAGCACACTCTTCTCCTCGGATCCCTCTCCCTTCAGTACCCCAGGTTCTGTGTGCCATATGGAGCCAAAATGGCCGGCTGGGTGCTTTGGAGGTCCCTGCATTCCGGGGCTAATGCTGCGCAGCTGGGGCGGGCTGGTGTCTAATGAAAAATGCTCTCTTTGATGGGACCTGCAGAGGGATTAGGTTCTGATCAACACCACCTTAGGTCAGCTTCCTGCTAGACCAGCACAAGATTATGGGTGATTTCAAAGACGGGGGTCCAGTTTCTGTAGTGGCCAGGGAAGCAATCAAAGACAGAAAGAGAGAAAGAAAGGGACAGGAAACCTCAGAAGTTCTAATTGAAGCACTTCCTGGTTCTCAAAGATAGCAAAACGTAAAGCTGGGCAATGTCTGTGGTTTTCACTTTGTGACTGTCCCTTAAATCCCCGAACGATGAAAAAGTGTATATCCCATGATGGTAAGAGGGTAAGGCAAAGTTCCATAACAACATTAGGGATGCATAACTATCTGACGCAACACTCGGTTTAGACTCTATCTATGACGGAGTAAAAACCTTTAATAGTAATTTGACATGTTTTTTTCTGGTGTTTACAAGGACATTTCTCAATAACACTAGGCTCTTTGAGTCTGTGGGTAAATCTTAGAGGTCACATGTACAAAAGTTTAACCCCATCTTGGATGTGCAAACATTAAGATGTACTGATCTGTAAAACTGAACCGGCGGTCGTTGCGAACCCGAGCAAGCCTTCTTTCTCTGGGGGCGGTCAAAGCTAAGCAGGTAGAGTGGGTTGTATCGGTTCGATCCCCCGCTCCTACTGTACACATGGTCTGGTGAAACACTGAACGTGCCTTGTTTGGTAGCTTGCTGATAACGTTGTGTGGGAGAATGGGTGATCAAGAGTTATAAAAGGCTTCGAATAAAAGCACTATACAACAAGTCCACGTCAAGCATACACTCACACACAATCTGTTCTCACTGTCTGCACTGATTTGAAATAATAGCTTGATAGAGACAACATTTTTCCAATATCCTCTGACAAACATCTATTGGAGAAAGAGATATACAAAGAGGCAGACATACAGAGAAACACTTTGAGATACAAAGAAAAAATACAAATGATTTATTGCCTGCACAAGGACATTGCTAAAACATACAACAACACCACTTCTAGTGGTAATAGCAGCTGACTTCCCACAGGCTGAAAGGCAACCACAGCTGTATGCAGGAATAAACACAGCTTTTCTTCTTCTGCCCAGTGTTTTCTACCTAATTACTGGTTCGAGGCTATTTCAAACACGAGCGCCATCCACTCTGTTTTGTGAGAAACTGCTTGTGAACGGAAGAACGTTTCACATGTTATGAAACCTTTGTTTGAAATGCATTTATCCACAGAGGGAAGTGATGTGATGTGTTTCATGAACCCTTCACCCACCTTCTCTTGAGCCGCGTCCTTCTCCTGCTGGTGGCTTTCCTCAAGGTCGCTGCGGATGCGCTCCATGTCCGAGCGGAGCCGGTCCAACGATGCCTCTCTGTCCAGGAATTCTCTTTGTTTTTCTTCCTCCCGGAGTAACGCCATCTCAGCCAACTGTTGCTTGTGCTTCTCATTGGCTCCATGGAGATCCTCACTTAGACTCGACAACTGAGATTCCAAATCTGAAATCGTCTGCGAGGAATTGGAAACAGAAATGTACAGTCGTGTAAATTAAGATTGTACATATATGCACACCTTGGTGCATTTGTAGATGATTAGGAGTCAATTTCAATTCAGATGACATTTTCTGATTTTTTTTTTATGAATGTATGTGATGTGTATAAATGGTTAGGCTATAATATAAATAATATAATAATATAAATCATATAATAGATAGATGAACTCAGGCGATTTCTAACAAACATCAGTAAGATTTCTGCGAAATGGCAAGATGGGTGGGAAGGGGGAGGGACAGGGTGGCGTGGGAAAGGGATTCCCTTTATTTTAACTTTTTCTTTTTCTCTTATTGTCTATATCATTTGTATTTGTGTATATAAGTCCGTCTGTGAGGGCAACAAGAAAACAATAAAAAGTTGGTCACAAAAAAGAAAAGAAATGTACAGTCGACTACGATAAGTGATGGTAACCATTCATCAGGACATGGTATTTATTTCTGTCCCTGACACATGAGGTTCTCCATTTCCCTCATGAATATGGGAGAAACAAGGAGAAAAAAAAGAGTAAATGATGTGTCGTGTAGGGTGATAATATAAAAACAAATAAACACAGATACCACAATGAGAGATGCTACAACAGGCAGATGTTAAGAAATGCTCTGTATTGATAGGAATGATTAAAAGGATGCTGCAGAGAGTTTGAGTTTCACAAACATGCTGAAATGTTTCTCTTTTTGACTACTCTAGCAGGGGCTGCTGTGATGGTGTAACCTCTCTCTTTTTGAACTGCTCAGCCTTGACTTCAACCAGAAGAGCTCTTTAATAGTGCTGCCAGTGACCATCAACATTATATAGCAGGAATGCTAATAAGCCAAACCCCACAGCCTCTGAAACACCAGAAATAAGACTGGTCTGACACAAGCAATGACACTCAATCTCAGATAGATTGAAGAGTTTAGGATATGCAAAAAAAAGAAAAAAGAAGCTTACTGTTTTCACAAAATTGCCTCACAGTTTGTTTGATGAAGGTTTATTGCCTAAAACCTAAAATAATTCCTTTTTTAAGAGTATTTTATTTTGAAAAGTGAGATAACCATGCATATTTTTGTATTATAAAGTAGGTTTGAGTGCTATTAGAAAAACACTGTGAAACTATCATAACTTCTATTCAAGTAGGTTTGCACAAAAACTGTGCCTTTAAAGTGATAGTGATAATACTAATAATAATAATAATAATAATACATTACATTTATAATGCGCTTTTCCTGGTGCTCAAAGAGCTTAAAGTAGCCGCCAGAAAATGTGTAATGTTGTGATGTCACAATTATACTACACTTAGGTAGAACGTGGCGCCCCAGTTTGTTACAGTCATTCCCCGGCTGAAAAGACACAGAGAGCAACAGATACAGAAGACCTGGAAAAACCGACCAATCAGAGCAGAGTAGTCTTTTTTGGAGTGTGTCTTAAAGAGACAAACGCTATACTAGAGTGTTTTTAATGTATAACTATTACATGTATAATCAGAAAGAGAGTATGAGGATAACTATGTGGTTCTTGAATATTTAAGCATGTTAAAACGTTCAGGCAAAAAAGCCAAAGTTTTAGCTTAAACATTAACATAATTGTCCCCTTTAATGTACACTTTACATTGTTTCACACTTAAAGCTTTCACAAATGTGTTGAACATAATCACATATATTGCTTCTGTCAGTATAATATGATCATTCCCTACAATTTACAACAAGCAATAAGAAAATATGAATTTAGTGAAGTGTGGTTCTAAGAAGCACTGCAGTTTGGGTGTTTCACAGTTCCCTACCTACATTGCACAGCTATTGCACATCCTCATTACTCTCCTTGGTTTACTTGATTTATGTCTTACTTTGGTTCAAACTATGTGCTCTGCTTCTTACCCCCCCGCCCTCCACGCTAAAAGCCTGGGCATCCAAGGACAACGCCATGCTAAGGCAATCAGACGGAAAGTGTCTGAAGTCTTTTTTAGCGGGCACTGGGGAGAATCAAAGAGACTTCAAAGGAGTGTCACAAAAACAGGCAGATGCTGTGGCTCCGTGTTGTGCTCCCTCCAACACTGGCACACACAGACAGACTCACATGCGCACACACAGACATAAACAGACAAACAGCCACACATGGTCAGGCTGCCGCACACATACAATCGCATGCAACACAGTCAGAGAGAATATGAGGTAAAAACCAAACACAAGCAATCCTTTCTATCTCTGTGTCCCAGTGCTGTTCCTCAACATTACCCGTCTCACTGCTTCACTTGCGCCTTCAAGGGCAAGCAGCTATTAGAACTGAACTCTTGAGGATGTTTAATGTATAATTCTCTCTTTAACAAATGTGGATGATCTGCCTTCCAAAAAAAAAAATCCTTGAAAAAGTAAGAGTATAATTTCCCAGAACAGAGGCATTGACACTTCGGAAACATAAGAGGCCAAAAGAGCATGTCTCCTTTGGAAGTATGTGAGCAGGGCCACTTCCAACAGGGCACATGTTAGCATGCAGATGTGCAGCTTTGAGATGAAGCAGCTCTTGGTGACAATAGGAGAGTGTCAAATGAAATATATTGGGTCAAATCGTGTCAGCTAAAAAGACTAAAGACTGGGGAACCAACAGAAGGCTGGTTAACAGACATAATACGTTTCCATCGAGACAAGAACATTTTGAAGAGAAGTTATAAGACTCCATTAGTGACTGTAGGTCTTTATGTATAACATGTATATAAAAAGAGACAGAAAAAGAAACACCAGAAGTAGCTGCTCTGCCACAATAACTACAAAGTTGGTTTTTTAAGGGATTTTTCTTTATTACCCATGTGCTACTCTCTTTGCAAACTTTAATGTTACATTTGTTCAAGCAGAATCCTTTATAGAGTGAACAGCCAGGATGTGCTGGTAATAAAAGTAGAGTCGCTATAATTTAGTTTTTGACAGCAACAACAACAAAGCGGCCACTCCTATCACTGTTCTATGATATGCGGGCGGGCCTCCCTTGTAGAAATAAAACCAATTATGCAGGGTGTCCACATATTTGAAAGAGAATGGCCTCGACTTAGAAAAACAAAAAAAGAGGAAAACATTGGTAAATCATTCAAATGAATTTGAATAGATTAATTATGCTATTGTTATACTAATGTGGGAATGTATTTGTGGATGTTATAAAAGAAAGTGATATATTAACAGTAATTTAAAAAAAGGATTACATAAAAGTGACATAACTATAAACAGAAAAAACCTGAGGCACAGCTAATAAAATGTATAATTCCATCTGTGCATGTCAGCGCAGGCCCTGGCATTGTGCACGTTGGCTCACAGGCACACCTGAATGCTGTAGACCCAGAATTAATCTCATTACTGTGGTTGCATCTGTTCTGTTCCTGCAAATGACTGCTGTGAGAAATGATATTGTGCATTAGCATGACAGGTGACACAACCTTTAGCTTGAACTCCAAATCGAGGCTTATTAGGATAGCTTAGTTGTTTACCACTGCTTCTATTCGTTATGCTATCGGGAAAGCTAATACTTTGTGTGCTGCATTGCTCTGACAAATAGTTAAATAATTAACTATTAAAGAACATTTGTTTAAATAATAATACATTTTACTTGTAAAGCACCTTTCAATGATAAAAGTGATCCCAAAGTGCTAAAAGGGGCATAATATACTTAATGTAAATGTAAACAATGCACTGGCTTTGTGTTAGCATTTAGCAATACAACAGAGTAAAACGCAAAAGTTATAACTGATAAAATCACCAGTCCGTTTACTCCTCGACAGGCAAATAATGTATTCATGTTTAGACTTAGATACATACAATACATTTGCACTCGTGTTATAGTTTAATTAAGAAAAACAAAATGTAGGTAAGATGTTGTAATAAATGTGTTTTTTCAGCCTGCCATTTAAAAATGCATCTGCCTGAAATCAACAATATGTGATGTATGCACATACTAAAATGGCTTCCTGTTTTGAAAAGAGAGCATGCTCCACACATCACAGAACACCAGCAGTCACTGATGACTTTCCCATGACCAATTGTTCAGAATGAAGGAGAAAAACATAAAACCTCAGATGAACAGGACATGGGAAGAGTAAGACGTGATGAAATCATTCTTAAACCACAATGCCAGTCATAGTAGGATCTGCTACAGGAAGTCATTGAGTAACAAGACAAGATCTGCTTAACGACACCAGATCTCAGGGACACAATCATTTGGTTAGTGACAGTACACAAGCGCAGAGACAATCAACGTGCACACTGGTCTAGCTGCCTCCCTTCATCTGACACCCTCTTATTTGACTCAGCTTGTCATCCCCCTCTTCATTTGACTCATCTTAATCACGTAGTTGGGATTGAAATGCTTTGAAAAATTGACAGCATCATTATTTAGTCCATCACGGCCCAGAAGAAAGACCTCACCAGACTCTCCCTCTCTCCCATGCTGTTTGAAGTCCAGATGGCGTGCACGTTTTCCTTTAGAAAATACATTAATTAATTGGGAAGATAATACCTATAAAATGAGTTTGGAGGAGGAGCTGGTGGGAAGAATATGAATGATACGTTTTTTATAGAACAAACAATTGTGTTGTTCGCAAGGCTTTAAAATTCATTTATAATGCTTGTCCTAGTTTTTGAAGTCCGACTCTTACTAATGTTTAAAAACTGAAAATACACAAAATGGAGTATATATTAAGAACAGCAAGAGTGAAAAACTAAAATTGTTTTACATTCAATAGAATTCATCTGTACATTCTCGAAAAACTCATCATTTTGTAGGGAATATATATAATACAAAAGTTTCAAGGTAAACTTCGTAATTGTAGAAGTATGAGCCATCATTTCATATCCAGTGTGACTACACAAAAGATATAGTGTTCCTCTCCCATCCTGTTACTTTAACATTGATTTGTTTAACATGGCTGGATGATTTCATCACAATGTCTGTAGAAGGAAGAAAAGAAAAGGCCATTACATCAGGAAGTGGAGCCTTTTAGAGGATGTAGTGGGTATGGATCCCAAAAACAAAGCTTCTTCATCTTTCAAGAGACATTGATCAGCTGACGGGACAATGCAGAATTGTCTGGGAGCTTCTTTTCATACTTCTATTTTTTTCAGCTTCAAACATTTTTTTTCCTTCAAGAGAACATTGAGTTCCAAGAGGCTGAGAATGTATGAGTTAATCCCCAGAGTCGGTGGGATGCCAGCCCCACGCCAGGCCTAGAATCCAGCAGCATAATTCAGATTCTTCCATTAAGGATATTATACCATTTAAGGCACAAACAGAACAATTAAATATAACCTAAAGTGTGGACATGAGACAAATAGAAGCTCCTTGGCTTACACAACATCGGTGTTTACTAGCCTTTATAATTTGCAGCTGCTTCACGGTGGGCTCAATATTTTGGATAAAGTGCTCTGGTGGGAGGAGGACAACGTGTCCCAGTTTTTTTTAAATCGATGCCACGACTCATTGGCAAGTCAGGAATGCTATTTATTAGTGTCCCACCACATCAAGGGGATGAGTGGGTATTACTCATCCTATGAGTGTGTGACTGACATTTGCTGTTCACTTCCCAACTTCCGAGCTGCAACTATCCTTGCCCTGATTCCAGGAAGACTGAGAGAAAGTGTGAGAAGAAGGGAGGCAGAAATAATGAGGCCATGGTTCAATTGCCACAGCAGGCATGACGGTTACTGACATGTCACTTGAAGATAATATACTGCCCATCCGACCCATGTGGTGGGAGCGTGTTGTTTTAAAAAGTCCTGAGCTTCCCAGAAGCAAAGGAGAAAACAAGCCAGAGAATTTGCTTTACAGGAAGTGCTCTATGTTTTCTGTGTGCATTAACAAAATGCTCTTTTTTGAAGATTCAATGAACATTTCCACACTTTCTCCGCCCTGTGTTATACGTTTAAAAGGCCACATTGCTAGCAGTATGACAGCACAGATATCCTTGGTGGTAAACAACTTTGGTAAACAAACAAGTGTTTAGGAGTAAGTGGCCTTTTATCTGCTACTTATGTCAGCTTGTTGTCATTTAAACCGCACATCCATGTGCTCAAACAGGAAGTCAAACCAGCTCACATCCACACCACACTTTCAGAGACCTCACAATCCCATCCTTCATCTTTCCAAGGCCCGAGTGAAAATCTTGATTTCTGCTGCGTTAACATCTGACGTTAACGCATCTCTACTCAAAATGCTGCTCAAGCAAACGGGAACTGAGAATATAAGATGAGCACTGGAGAAGTTTATTTTCTGTCACCTTCTGAGATCCAAGGATTCGTGAAACAACACGTCATTTTGACACGAGTAGGACAGCATGTTATCAGCAGAAATGTCCTGTTGTGACGGCATCTCCAAAAAGCAAAAATAACACACTAGCTGGTGGCATTGGGGCTGTGAAAAACATTTCACCCCAAAGAATTAGACGGGGGCACATTAGAGAGCACCTCTCCCTGTTGCTTTTTGAAGTACATTTTCAGAATGCTGTGGCGCAACCAGTATTATAATAACTGGCATGGCGATTGAGATGGCTTCTCGCAGTGTTTAAAAGAATTGCCTCAGTGTATGTGAAGCCTAGTATGAAAGAATATTTTTGATATTTGAGCTACCGACAGGGGGCCGTTTTGAACATCAGGCGGAGCATCACTCCTAGTTTCAATATTACAACCTTAAATGAAAACATAAAAAAAAAGAAATGTCAGAGTCAAAAAGATTATATTTTGATATCCTAAGAGTCTTTTTAGTTGTTAGAAATGGTTGCATTTTACTAGAAAAATAGGCTTTCAACATCAATACAGTGTAGGACAGTTAACTTAATTTTGGTTTGTTTTTTTGTGGTATGTGTTAATCTCTTGAATGCCCCTTTGTCGTAAATATCTGTACTAAGTTATGATGAATACAACTTTAAAAAAATGTACGTGAAGTCCGACTTCTTCGCCATCCATTTGGTGCGACTGTAACTGGATCCACATATCCAGCTAATGACCAATAAACAAAAATTATCTCCATGCTGACAATGTCCATTTGATCAGGAAGCCTAAAGAGTCAAACACATCCACAGTTGGGGGCAGGTTTGTCAAATGGCGTCCCACAGAGCTTCAAGCTAGCCCAGGCTGGAGAGAGGCGAAGACGAGGGGACGAGATGAAGACCTGCTGCTGGTTTGGCTAAACGGTGACAGAATAGGCATGCCCGTTAATATAGATCCAAATGTCATACATTCATTGTGGCCGTCAATTCTGAAATAAGAGAATAACCAGCGTTTTCCGGAGGGAGATGACTACCTGCGGTGAGAGGAGAATGCCATGCAGAGATACACTTCGGAGGGAGTAGAGGGCGCTTGACGCTGGTCTATAACCTTACAGCGGAAAATAAAAGAGAAATTGGACCCAGGGTTTCAGAATAAAACCTTGGCGCCCAATGGAACAGATTTCTTCTCCTTCATCTGGCTACCTGTGGTGTCTGGATTTCAAATATTTGCACTTCTATCAAAAAACCCTGCTGCGATAGAAAGAAAATCTTAAACATTTTTTAGAACAACGTTAGAAGTCGGCACTGTATGACTTTTTTGTTTAGTTTATTCAATTTTCCCCCAAAAACTTTCTTTCCGCGCGACGTTGTTTTTGCCGAAATTATAAGAAAAAACATTCAGATAGCAATACCTAAATTATTTCGTAAACTACCAACCGATACACAGCTATCCATAAAATCATTCACGCCCAATATCAATATCTGTCCTGCTCCAAGTAAAAAAAGTGTCTTAACCCGCTGTGCTTTTGAAACCCCAGGAAACCGTCAATGTGCGAAATACAAAATGGTTGTCCACGGGAGAGCGATGGGTCAGCATGTGTGTGTGTGCAAACGTGGATCAGTGGAGACCCCCTACCTGGGCGTCGAGCTTCCTCCACTCCTGGGTGTTCTGTTGGTGCTGTTGCAGGGCTGCCCTGGCCTGCCTCTCCAGGCTGCTCACCTCCCACTGGCGCTCCTGGACCAGGCTGTCCTTTTCCACGCTGTGCTGTTGCTGTAGCCGCGTTCTCTCCTGCTCGTGCTGCATGCGCTGCTCAGCCATCTGATTGGACAAGCAGGCAAAGAGAGACTTCATCAGCCAACACACACTCAGAAGCAATCCTGTCGTCATGACAACTTGTCCATCTACCGATCCATTCATCCTTTCTTCCTCCTATACCTATAACTGGACCCATAACACCTACGTGCCCTACCAATTCGGCCAAATTGTTGGGAAGGTGGTAAAAAAGCAAGGAAAGTTTCTCCGCTTCCTCCCATTGTCAGAGGAAGGCGTGATGTGATGTGTTTACATCTGGCTTGCTCCCCCGCCCTCCCACCTCCACTGCCAATTGTACAGACCGGCCCTCAATGCCGCACTCCTTTCTGTCTCTACAAATCTGCCCCCCTTGCCCTATTCTGCCATCGGACATATAAAAGAGCAGCTAGTTTGGGCTATGCATGCAAGCCGGTAGGGGTTAGCCATCTGCTGCAGTAATTACCCGATGCCCCATGCTATGCGTCTGACAGCATGTGAAAATCGGCTTAGCCGATGACTATGATGATCAAATAAACCCAGATAATAAAAAAAAAGAACTGGAGGTTGGTGAAAACAGCAGAAACTTTGAAGAGAAACGAGAAGATGCTACTAATCTTTGATGGCGCCTTTACGTGTGATGAACTAAGTTCTTATTCATTCATTCCATTAATATCAGTTTATGTTTTCAAAATTGATACGATTCTGATACAAAAAGTATTTACCAGACCATTTTTTCATGGGTTTAGGCTTCTAGAATAGCAAGGAGCTACATGCACCAATAAATGGGAAGCCAACTTCGCTAGTTTTTGAGTTACAAACAGCTGTACACAATACAGTAGAGGTAAATAAAACACTTCTAATGGGACACAAAGCCCAATTTCTCAGAGCTTAATCATCCTGGCAGCTGAAGTAAGTCTGTATCCCAGAATCACTGTGAGCGGAGTCACCTGCTGAGAGGTGAGCCTTGGCAGCAGAGCTCCCCGCCCCAAGCCTTTCCCAGGCTCTGTTCCCTTCCCACTCCCCCATGGCGGGGGAACCTGTGACCCCCACACCATCCCGCCGTGCAGTCCCAGCCGGAGCCCTGAAAGGACAGCAGGGGCCTGGGGCCCATTTGCTTCCCTGCTTTGAAGCTAATCCCCTGCACATTGTGCTTGACGGCACCCTACCTGGCCTGCCAGAGAAGCGGAGATCCACAGCCTCTATGCCCGGTGCCTGTTCTATCCACGGGCCTATCTTTGGACATTGCATGCTATTCAGAGCAGGTGATGAATGAGGGGCTATCTACAGGAAGCCGGATTCCGTCCCCAGCACTGAGAGGAAGGCCACAATAGACACTTCATTTTAGCAGCCAAGAATTTACCCTTCAGATTTTGAGGGAGCTTTGCTAAAAGCTCTCTGAAAGGGCGATGAGAAGAATTATAGCTGGATAAAAATGTATTTTATCTCAGCGGCCCAGTTAATGGCATGGTAAAAATACATACACACACTCTCTAAAGATACCCCTCGCAATCCATTATTCTAGTTTACAATAGGACACCACAACGCTCCATTTGACAAACTGTATGCAGAATGTGGGCAACTTCTTCCAATGCTATCATTGGTGATGCTGATGTTGTCTACGGTGAATTCCACTGCATTCATTTTCCATAATAGATAGATACAAATGAGATCCACAGCCAGAATATGTTGTCCCAAAGGGATAGTCAGACTCTTACAGCACCACAAGTTACAGCTGACAGACTGATAAGCTGGCAATTGCTTCAAGAAGTCCCCAGCTGGACAACGTGGCATGCTGCAACAGAAATTAGGGGCGGACATCGTGGCTTCCTGTACGCTCCTGTTTAGAGTCTCGGGTCATTGGGGTTTTGGAGGAACGAGGGGATCAGAGGTGAAACAAGGACGAAGAAATGGGTAAGATAGATCCATTGTGAGAGAAAATCAGCTAAAGAAAAAGACGAAGAGGAGATGACAGAAAGCAGACCCAGCAAGGCGTCTGGTTGTGACATCACGTAGCGCCAGCGTGCAGCGGAGGACGCTGGGTGCTGCGGTTCTTAAAGGGACCGGCATGGAGTTTATGAAGGGAAGACTGAGTCGGTTATAGCACCGCTTGGTGCCACAGATGCAGAGTGAGTAGGGTGTTACTGCACAGCACGACTCCTGTCAGCCCGGCCCGACATGGTGTGCATTGATCGCATTGAGACAGGACAGTGAGTGAGGTAATGGGCTTCTTTCAGCCCCGCAGTGAGAAATCTGAAATGTTTGGGAAGGAGGAGGGAAGAGGAGGGTGTGGAGGAGATTTGAACAGAAGCCCTGTCTGGTCCCAGCAGGGGAGTGTGGAGTAAGTGTGGGAAGGAAGGGAGAAATGGAAGAAAGACAAACCTCTTATTCCTCACTGTAGGGTTTAAACTTAAAGATCAGTGAGTGGTGCTAACCCTAACCCTAACCCTACATATGAGTACAGTACGTCCACACACTTGCAAGCCAACAGAATAGTGTCTTTCATTCTTTACTTTCCAATCTAACATCAAGAACGAAGCTGTTGAGTTTTCCCTAAACTCTCAAGGTCACAACTCTAAATCAGCCATTTGACCTCACTGCATCACTCCGACGTCAAGAGGCAGTGCTCTTCTGGACACCATGACGTCCAACTGCCATTACGGTCAGCTGGGAAACAACTCCTTCATACATAGATCGCCTTTTAACGGCTCATCGAAGTTGGCCTTGAGGGAATGTTCTTTTGTGAGTATCTGACTTGACCCCTGCGATCTTGTGACACCAATCTCTCTGGAGTGAAAGCACACATTTACACACACGCATGAAGGCATGGGTGAATGGGTACACACAAAGAACTCGTGGTCACGCTTGTGTGTGTGCATAAACACAGCACGCAAAACATAAAAACGATTGTGCTCACATGAATAATCACACGTCTACAGATACATTCTCTCTCTTTTTTTCTCCTACCCTTCTAACTGTGTTGCTAATGTCACCAGCACGCACATCAACGTCATCACAAAGACAGGCCCTTTGTCTTTATGTGTTTTTATCTTGAAGACAAAAGGCTTCCTGACGAGCTGCTCACCCTGTGTAGCTGGCTTCAACTGTCAACCGTTCGCATCCCCCACTCTGAGGCGGCAGATGATAATCGCCACTTCAATATATTTGCTTTGATGACTTACCTGTTTTTCCACATGAGATGGAATTCATGATTCCACTCAAGTTGGCACACAAAACACCACGAAAATCGTACAGTAACGAGACCATTACAAAGGCTTAATATGTCTTTTGGATATACATATGATGTGTTTAATGGTTTAAGCTGCATTAGGTGGGACAGGACATACCGCAATATTAAATATTAAGTGTTATAATATAAATACTATAATATCGTATCAGATAACACGCTATAAACAAGTCAAGTCGAGTCACTTTTCTTCTTATTATTATGTTATTATCATTATTATTATAACTATTATAGATATTGCGATGAAGTCATTATCATAAATCATTTTGGGGCGCAATAAAACCTGTTTCTTGTTACTTTTGTCCACACCGCGCTGAAAGGGAGAAGCATGAAATTATTCATGTAGTGAAAACCATTTCGATGACAGTTTATAATTTCAGAAGGAACTAGGAAGATGCATTTCCTTCTTTCCCGGTAACACATTTTCTGTTAGATACATAATAAATCCCATTTAAATCTTTTGAAAGTTAGATTCTTTCCCCCTACAAACGTCATTATAACTACAAACAGTCACGGAGCCGTTTCTCCACCCCCTTTGGAAACAACACTGACCTTCTGTCCTTCACTTAAAACTATCTCCAGCACATTAGACACAGTGTAAACTTCATCTGGCCTGGAAATGAGAGTTAGCATGCTTATTATCAGACAGGTTGAGAGCGAGTTTGGTGGCTGGGAGTCAATCATGATGTGAATACAGATTGGAAATAGAGATGCTACACCATATTAATGCCGTATAGCCTCTTCATCATTCTTCATTTAAATTATTATTGATGCTCAAACTTGGGATATATGCACCTCCTATCAAATGGTGCAATCAGTTGCTATGCAGGGTGGCCCGAGTATGCTTAAAATAACTATACAATGATTTGCCTGGTGTGTTACCCATTATAATTGTGTGAAGAATCCCAGATTGTAAAGCCACTTTGAGACAGATTCTGTATATACTATTGTCCTTTAAATGAGTAAAAAACATGTATTTGTGCATTACTCAACTATAGTTACACAGGTTACACAAAGAAAGAAACACAAAAGAGTATGAGTACAAATATCTACAAATAAAGTACAAATATCTTATGGCAAACATATTCAGTTGGATTTTTAAAGTCTACAGCCAGAGATCAAAATCCCACTAGCAGGCCGGAGAGCTTAAAGTGAAATGGAAGTAGGAGAAATATAAACCATGCTCTCTGCTGCCTACAATAAGACGGGATGCCTTGATAATATGGTTTAATGGAATCTGATGCACTAAGCGATGTCCTCCTATCAGTAAGCTGGATTTCAATGAGTTGTGAAAAGGGTTTCTTTCTCCTAATCGAAGAAGAGTGACAGAGATGCGCTGATAAGGGAAGCGGCGTCTGTTATGCAGATTGCATACGTTTTCAATTGGCAACGTTTAAGATATTTATTGAGTCGCAATCCGGTCTTAATCTAAAGCGTGTCTCCTATCATGAGAAATTAATCAGGTGGAGCAGATGGGGAGGGATAACAAGAGTATTCTAAATGGATGTCAATCCCCTCGGTTGGCTCCAGATGCCCAAGTGTTAACAATAAAAGAAAGAAAATAACAATGTGATGACGACAAGAAGCGAGAGGAGAATTCTTTCCCCTGGCTTCATCATGAGCAGAGACGCTAGAAAACGTCTCGCACGTGCAGACACATGTAGACAAACACACTGCAGGCAGATGACACCAAGTGACAGACTCATACAGACCTGCTGCTCATACTTCTGTCTGAGTGCATCGAGTTGTTGGGAGAACTCTTTGGACTGGTTCTCTCTGAGGGACTTGGAGCGGATCAGGTCCTCTTCTACCTTGTCCATCTGGAGCCATGAAATAGAAAAAAAGATTGAAAATGAAAATAAATCACGTTTGAACCATTAAGGCTGCATTTATAATCTGGAATACATTTATGTTGAGCTAGAAAATACATCATGCAACTCAATGCCTCATATTTCAGAATAGTGGATACAATTTTACTGTAGCTAATTTTTTCCATTAGTTGTAGTTCACATATAAACACAGCATAAGTATAATATATAAAAAACTAGCTAAAACACCATGCATCTGCAGCTACTCTAACATTTTTCTTTTAATTTGAAATGAATGAGCTTCTGTTGGGTGAAATATATTCATCACATGACGTGTGATCGTATCGTAGTCATATCTTTAAAACAGCACATCAATTTATTAACCTATTCATCAAAGTACGACATTATAATTAACATTAAATATGGAATTCCAGTAGATCACACACAAAATCACATATATATTCAGAGGTGCAACATAAATGCAAAACTCAAATATAAGAAAAACAGCAGTTAAAAAAAATATATTTTTCTTCTGAGAAAGTGTGTTCGTGTAGAAAATGTGACAATATTTACTCTTTTTATCTTAACTCAACGTGCTTGCAGCCTACCCGTTTCATATTTTTCTGTTCAGGTGACGATAATCGAAACAATTGGAAATGTAATTGACTGAAACGCCTCTGTATCTGGGCTGTGCTGTGTGTGTAACGCTCTGGAAATGCGAAATGTGTTTTGATTAATCCATTTTAAATGCTGGAGCCTCCTTTGAACGACTCACGCAACAGAGATTTGGTTCTGGGTGCTGCTTCTTTTTCACACCAAAACCAAAACAGGGCAGTCTTAAAGTGGGATGCTGATTTTAAAACGAGAGAAAGAAAGTGATAGTGATAATCCATTTAGATAGAGAGAGAGAGAAGGTAATGAGAGGAAAGATGGAAGGATGAAGAGAAAGAGTGAAAAACTTGTACGACATTAAAGCCTTTGCAGGAGAACGTGATGGAGCGTTGCACAAGTGGGTCTGGGAGAGGTTGACAGAGATACATAAGAAACTGCTCCTCTCTTGGCTTTGATGTGGGCTGAGGATAAAGTCAGATCGGAAATCGGGATGCCAGGGGCTCCATGGGAAAAGAGGGAACAAGCATGAGATGGAAGGGTGAGAACAGGAGAAAAGAAGAAGTGGGAAAATACAGACTTCTGGAGCATCGAGGGCTCTTTTGACCCTAATTAAAGTTTACCGTTTGTCTTCTCTTCCATCTGCAGCACAATTCATTCCTGCTCAATATGACAGACATTTTAAATTCACTCTGGAGGGGAATGAAGGTTGCTCTGTGCGCCTACAAACATCCATGCATTCATTCCACTCCCACACGAAGCGTTTTTTTTAAAACTACAACATATGGATTTGCTGAAAACTTCACTAATCAGCAACTCAAATGTGCTAATCAGCAACCTAGGACCACACTCAGTGCTGCCCCGTCAATACAGCACTCACACAGTATAGCCAAAGAATGCTCAACAAAAACGCCTATAGCCAAACTGTCTTGTAAGACATCATCAGAAGGAGTGTGTATCGATTGGAGAACTCTCCCAACAAGCAGCAGCCCACGCGGTGTGGAGCGCTGATCGCGATGCTGGCCTGACGTACTAATTAGTCCGCTGAGTGCGGGCGACCCGTCCTCCATTAAAAAAACACAACCATCCCACGCCACGCCCGCTGAGAGGAAGCAAGGTCAACGTGCGAATGAATGCACCTGCATAATGAGCAGGATTATAAATCATGTCATTCATGTTGGCTGACTGAAATGAGTGAAAACTGCCCGGGGATGACAGGGCTCAAGACATTTGTGTGTGTTTTTTCAGTATGAGAGCAGTTGAAGGCGAATGTGAAGGGGAGGGAGACATACGGAGGAAATTCAAACGCAGTCAGCGTGGCGCCCTGTTGCATCTGTGGTCAGGCTGTGTCTCTACTACAAAAAAAGTGTGTGTGTTTGTGTGTGTATTGTCTTGGTTACTGCCTGTCAAACAGTTTTACTCTCCTCGTGTTAAAGCAGACATAAAAGAGAGGAGGGTAAATGAACATCTGTATTTGGCACACAGCAGAAAAACCATGTACTAATGGGTAATAAGGCTGACTGGGTGTATGTGCATTCTGTACATGTAACAGATGTGCATTGATAGAGCTATGTGTAGGCGACTATACATTGTGTGCATTTAATGTTGATGTTACACTTTTCTGTGTGTGTATTGTGTGTGTGTGTGTGTGTGTGTGTGTGTGTGTGTGTGTGTGTGTGTGTGTGTGTGTGTGTGTGTGTGTGTGTGTGTGTCACACCTGGAGCTTCATGCCAGCGTAGGTCTTCTCAGAGCTGAGTTCCACCTGTTTCTTGAACTGCTCCAGCGCCATGTCTGCCTGCTGGATCTGCGTCCTCTGGCTCTCTCTCGCTCTCTCCAGCTGGCTCTCCATCTCCCTTCAAACCAACACACACAAATGTATATATCAAGACATTTGTATCCTTTTTTTAATGCTAAATTGTCTCTTAAAAATATGGGATTTTTTTACCAACTTTTGAAACTTTTTGTTTTTGATTATTTATCTTTGCACTACCAGATACCAAAGCAAATTCCTTGTATGTGTAAACGTACCTGGCATTAAACGTTCATTTCATTTGTATTTGTTCCGTTCATGGTATGCACAACTTAAAGTGGACCTATCATGCTATATTTGAATAATATAGTGTAGGACCATACCTATATAAGTTATATAGGTATGGTCCTACACTATATTATTCAAATATAGCATGATAGGTCCACTTTAAGTTGTGCATACCATGAACGGAACAAATACAAATGAAATGANATTAGATCTGGCCCGCCGGTATATTGCACGCACACCTTCACTCCATCCTGAGGGTTTCCTCAGCTCAGAGCCTGACCCCAAACGTTGATGAACTTACCGAAGATGAGATGCCAAGTATCTGAACTAGCATCACAGAGCAGCACACTGAGTTTACATGGATGTTTCCTTCTGCACGTTTTCTCTTGCGACAAAAGGTTTTTTCTTTGAGGGAAATAGTTTTTTTGAAGCTGTTGTTAGCCTGTGGAAAAATATAATCATAAGAAATGACTCCGGAAAAGCTGCAGATAGAGCCATAAGAAATGAATGCAACTAGCCCTAACCCTATCGGCAATAATTTAAGCTTTGTTAGTTCCAACTTTAATATTTGCAATAAGTTCATTTCAATAAGTTTTGCAATAAACATTGAACCAGTCCGGCCCTCGACTAGTACCCATTGTTTTATTTTGGCCCACTGTGTATTTCAGTTTGACACCCCTGCTCCACAGTATGCCCATTTGTTTTAAGCCACTGCGACTCCTCTTCTTCAGTTCAAACCCCGGACACAAAGTGAAAAGTTCACATAAAGTAAAGTATGCAGGCCAAGACAAACTCAGATTGATGATTCATGCTCATTCAAAAACTGCGTACTGGATCTGGTTTAATTACAGCAAAATGAGGAATGTCCATCTGCCAGGCGCTACCTGCGTCGGATTTCTATCCAACGCAGATCAAAGACGTTTCATGGTGCTTACGAATATGTCAGATGTTATTATTTTTGGACGTTATCTATGCACAGGGCAGAGCCGACAAAGTGATTGAGTGGGTGTTTGAAAAGAGAGACAAGCCGGTATCTGCTTCGGTATTGCTCCATACACACTCTGACTGTAGCCCATGTACAAATGATTAATATTGGAGATAGAGACCAACTGGTAGGAATATCCCTTTCTTTGTACTGCTGATATGTTATCTTCTGTTGCTCTGAGTGTGTTTGACATTACTTTAACATTTGTTCCAGATTTGAATTAATTTGTTTTAGTGTATAGACATACTTATCCAGAGTCAGTGTATTTCCTATACAGTATATGGTAGGTGGCCTAGCCCCAGTTTGGTGAAGCAGATAGGATTCCCGCCTAAATCTCAATCAATCTTTATTTATTTATATAGCACATTTAAAACAACCTCAGTTGACCAAAGTGCTGTACAGGCAATAAATACAATATAAAATAACACAATGGGAGTACAATAATTCAATAATAATTAAAAACATGATAAAAAGCACAATAACTAGAAACATATAAAAACATATACAAATGTAAAAGTGTAATGTTCAACTAGTATTAAAAGCAAGTGCAAAGAGGTGGGGTTTTAGCTGAGATTTAAAAAGTTCAATAGACTCAGCAGTCCGGATATGTACTGGGAGGCTGTAGTTACTATAGTTCTGTGTAATGATGGGGTGGCAGCAAAACGTATGTTCAGCCACCGCCAAAAAAGTTGGTAAATTGTGAAAATATTGTAAATATAGCATACACTTATGTCTTTCCTGCTTTTAAACTAAGGCTGCATAACAGTGTAGAGATGTTATTTCCTGAACTTACCATATTGTTTCCAGTTGTTCTACTTTTTTCCCAATCTCACTTGCAAAACCTTATACAAATAATTATTTATCCACATTCCTAATGGTTACATATTGTGTGAAAGCACCGATGATCAACCTTCCAAACATCTTCACAACATTGAAATTGAGATATTTGGTCAAAGATATTGTGATTTTCTTCATATCGCCCAACCCGATCTCATGCAACCCCACTTCAAGCAATCCAAAATAGCCCTTTTAGGTCCATAATGCCTTAGTGGGGTATGAGCCTTAAAGAAAAACCTATCTGTGCATCCACAGTAATATTCCTGAAGCAGGGGTAAACAAACTTGCAGTATTTGTTTGACCCCGGTTCCACAAGTCCACAGTGTACCTGATTCCCTTTCTTCTGTCAGACCCTCCCCCAGCTGCTCTCCCTCCTACACAAGGGTTTGACAACGTGCATTCACACACACACAGCCTGACTGGCCGCAGGACATGATTGATGCAGGCTGTCTCCCATCTGCTGGCCTCAGTTGTGATACAAAAACTGTAAAAAGGTCATCCATCACTCTGTATGAATTTTTTTCGGTACAAATTACAGGTTTTTATCCCATCTTCAAAGACTTTATCACATCTTAATCTCTGGAGGGGAGCAGAACTCATAACGTAGCTTGTGTAGTCTGCTCTTCACACCTTGTAATTCCCTTTCTGAAACACCTAATTATGGGACGTAATGTGCTCCCTCTGAGTGTGTCCAGGTGTGCCCGGTGCAGCCTCTCTGGCAGGAGATGAGAAGAAGCACCTCTCTAAGTGTCAGCACGCGTCCCAGCACAACACAGGCCCCTTGTTCCTTTTCTTAGCGCGCTACGCTACGAACACAAAGACACAAATCTGTCCAAGCGGCTTCTCCGGGCGGTGCTCCTGCCCTCTGTTCAAACACACGGCTCCCTCCTCTCCCCTCCTGTCATCGTCTAGATTGACTAGCACGCTCCATCTTTAATCAGCGTCCCGTCATCGCCTTTATCCGCCGGCCCACACTGCATTCCACACTGTCACTAGCACACACACACACACACACACACACACACACACACACACACACACACACACACTCATACATGTGCACAAGCTGGGGGACACTATGTAAGAAGGGGACGTTTCTTTTCATCAGATCGGTGCCAGAAAAAGCTGCCTGCATCGGCTGCACTTTGATCATTGTCTTTATTGAAAATCTACATTTTGATTAAGCTTTTTACATTTGCCAATAATATTTCAGCTTGAACACGTAGGATTAGTAAGATTGCTCAGTTTTCTGTTTGAAAACACAAAGATAAACTGAGTTTGTTTGTTACATTACGAGTTTTAAATTGCGTTGAAGCTCATTCCTGACTGTGAATATTTTAAGTTATAAAGAGCAGAGATACAAGCAGCACAGGGACCTGCCAAATCAAAACATTTCTCCACTGCACCAGAAGAAGCCAGAAGCAGTTGATTAATTATAGTTTGAATATATTAATATGATGAATATACAGGCACATTGACAGGTGAAATATTAGCTTGGTGTTGCAGCTCTATATTTTCAAAAGGCACTACAGTTGACCTCAAAAATGTCTGCAGTTAAGCCTTTGTAGACTGGAAGAAATATTTTCACTTGATAAGATCGCTCCCTGCGAAAGGCTTTCTGCTGGTTTCGACCTTTGGAACAGTTTGTATAGATAAGATGTTTTTGTTTTTGATGACTCTGAGCTGAGAGCTTTGGAGAATAACAGTGCAGAACGGTCTATTTTAAGTCCAACGTTAGCTTGAGTACAGCTTTGAACTTCAAATAAGGATATATAAAATGAGTATGTTGAACAATCAAGGCTGAAGTCACAGAGGTGGACAGCCACATTCTTCCCTATCAGCCGATTTCTGTTTGGCTCCACTCTGGGGCCATGCAGTCCTCTGACCCATGACATTTTCTCAGGCTAGTGCCCTCAGTGATTCAAGCTGTTTGGGTGAGTGATTCCTGTGTACGCTTGTTGTTCAGGAGCAAACGGTGCGTGAGCTGGAGCTGCGGGTGAAACAGCAGTCGGTGGAGGTGGAGAAGGGCAGTGCGCTGCGTCAGAGGGTGACACAGGAGAAGGCCCAGTTGGAGATTCAAATTGCATCCATGGGCGCCGAACTGCAGGAGGCCAACAGACGGTTTGTGAAAAAATGAATGATGAAGGGGGTAGAGATGTCTAATGGTTAAAGGTCCCCTATTATACTGTTTTTCATCTATATATTATAGGTCTCAGATATATACAAAACATGTCTCTGAAGTGTTTGGCTCCAAATACCAAACAGATCCCAAGCATCCCATAAACCCCTCTGTTTCAGCCCTGTTTCAAAGATTCTGATTCGAAAAGAAAACACAATGGTGCTCTAGGAGGGGATTCAGGTGATAAGGAGGGTGGCAGTTACCTTGGTTGGTGATTGGCTAATGGTTACACAAGCCAAAAAAACGTTATGACATCACAAAGTGGGCCACATCTGATCAGCTCATTTTCAGACAGGTTTTTATTTAAATGGATCAGGACAAGAAGGGAGTGAATCTTTTTTACTGAAACTTTCAGAATCTCTTTACACAGAGGGGAAACTGGGAAAAAATGACAAAGTGGATTTTGCATAATAGGTGACCTTTAAAAGAGGATGCTATTCAAAACTATGTCTATAAACTAGGTCATGAAAATGTACAAATTATTAATAAATGTCTGCTTAACAAATAACATGTTACTATCAAGATGCCTGTAAAGTGGCAAGAAAACGTTTAAATATGCCATATAAGACTAAAGTAACAGGGTGGTAAAGTGTATTTTTTTATTTGTACTTGTTAATAGTCATGCTCTTTAACTGTAACACAGGAATTTGATTTTGCTGAAGGAGAAGGAGCAGCAGAGGGAGCAGCATGAGCTAACTGTACAGAAGTTCCAAACCAAAAATGAGACTGACATGCGCCACTTGCATCAGGAACATGCTCTGTCTGCTGCCAAGGTCCACATTCACCCAAACACCTCCACAAGCCTCCTAAATGTAGACATAATTGTTCTAAATTCACCCTCATTTACTGCTAATTTCCTCTCTGTTTCTGTCGTCCAGGCCTCTGAGTTGATGGACGACTTTGAGAACACTGTAGCTCTACTCAAACAGCAGCTCCTGGACAGTGAACACCGAAGACTCCAACAAGCCAGGGTAGGATTTGGGTGTTGGCAGGCTTGTTCAAATGTTTTTAATGTGCACCTGCCTAAAAATACATTTGCATTTGCACACGAGCAGTACAAGCTACGACAATGCTTCGGGTTACACAGGGCTTGCCTTTGTGTGAAGTGATGCAGTTATCCTTTGCCACACAGCATCGTTTCAACTATTGCTTCTTTTTCAGGATCAAGAGACGGAGTTTCAGCGGGAAAAAGATGAAGTGCAGATCAACTGTGAGAAAAAGGTAGCTTGTTCTCCAGGGAAACCCATCCACTGAGCTCCATAGCTTTTGTCGTTGCATTAAAACAGCCCTGGACAAAGTTATTACGGTCAAGTGGAGATCAAAGCCCGGTGTCACATGTTCCTTTGTGGTTCCCCTTACTTTTAGATCTTATGTCTGGTCTCGTAAAATCAGAGCCGTGATTAACAGGTAGATGAAGGACTGGGCAGAGAAGAAAGAGGATGATGGAAAATGTATAATTTAGCATTAGAGTTATCTAAGCAAAGGCAGTATGAGCAAATCCTTATAAACTTGTAGTCATTCGGCAAAAGAGGACCTTCACAAGCTCCACTTTTCTGTGTGAAGATAGTACTGTCAGTTTGCCCGGGCCTTAACTTAATTGCCTTTTTACTTTTGAGACTTTTCTTCAAAGCCACAGAGCAGCTGTAAACCATAGAGTGAAGAGACCATTGTTAATGATCTGAGCTGGACCGGTCCAAGCCAGACTTCATAGGTGAAAGTCGGGTTTTAAAGACCTGCTGCACCTGGGTCATCTTCAAAGTGCCAGAGTTATAATGTGTGTGCTTGTGGCAGGCTGGCATACCCAGAGACAGGGCCCCTCTGGCTGATACACCTGCAAGAACTTAGCAGGCCTCTGTGCACTCCATTCAGGGTCAGGGAGAATTTAAATT
This sequence comes from Notothenia coriiceps, assembly GCF_000735185.1. Classification (NCBI taxonomy): domain Eukaryota; kingdom Metazoa; phylum Chordata; class Actinopteri; order Perciformes; family Nototheniidae; genus Notothenia; species Notothenia coriiceps. The sequence continues at coordinate 70,070 of NW_011361143.1, forward strand.
AAGTTTCTCGGAAAGAAAGTCAAAAGTTTTGCTTTTGATGTTTTCCTCAAATACAGTCTGTTTTTTTATCCTGTCCTTGTAACAAGTCTATATCTTTTTTTTTTTCTACTTTCTTCCCTCTGGACGGTGACAGTAGATGTAAACAAAAAGAAAGAGGAGTCAGTTCTTTTTCCTTTTGCCCCTGGAAAGATTTATTTTTCCACTCCTCTGCAGTAGTAAATGAGACATGTGGAGGAGGCCAGGGAACGGTATCTGGACATAAGAAGGGTCCATATGGCTGCCACAGATCCACAGTGAGAGGCCCTCTATGCAGGCAGATAGTCAGATGGTTCTTTTGATGGGGTGATGGAGAGAAGAGACGAGGCCAGATGCACAAGGTCACATGCAGGAGAGTTTTGTCGATTGATGTTTGATGGCGTCTGCTTTTGCACTCACTTACACCTCTCTCTCTCTCTCTCTCTCTCTTGCATTTACTCTCTCTCCCTCAGGTTTTGGCAATCCAAACTGAAGCAGAGAAAGAGAGAGTAGAGGCTAAGAGGAAAATATCCAAACTAGAAGATGCACTCAGGTACAGTGAGCATTTGAGCTTTACCCAAAGTACAACATGTAATAGTGTTTGATCTGAATCTATCAGCAAAATGTTTAAAGGTCACCTATTATGCAAAATCCACTTTTCCATGTCTTTTATACATAAACATGTGTCCCCTCTGTGCAAAGAGATTCTGAAAGTTTCAGGAAAAAAATCTGAAAATGAGCTGATCAGATGTTGCCCACTTTATGATGTCATAACGATTTTTTGGCTTGTGTAACCATTAGCCAACCACCAACCAAGGTAACCCCCCCCCCCTTATCACCTGAATCTCCTCCGAGAGCTCAATTTTGTTCTTTTCAACCAAATATCTCTCAGAGGGGCGTGGGGAGGGGCTCCTTATTTTCATCTAAAGTAAAAGACAGAGAACCAGCACTTTTGAAACAGGGCTGAAACAGAGGGGATTATGGGATGCTGCAATACATAATCTGTTTGGTATTTCAGCCAAACACTTCAGAGACATGTTTGTATATAACTGATGTGGAGGAAGTTCCACTTTAAAAACAGAAACAACCTGGTTGGCAAGACACGAACAAACAATAGAAGTTTAAAGCAAAGTTGTGTTATTTAATAAAGTCAAAAAGCATTTAACAGAGTTAATCTATTTCAGCTGAAAGGACAGAGTCTTGCACCAAGAAGTTAGTACAAGATCTGACCTCATTCAAAGAAAATGCAAATACTTTACACTACAGAAGGAGGGAAGGGGAAGGTCTTCAGCAAGCAAATTTACATGACAAGAAGTGGTGACCACACGGTTGAAACTTTACATACATGTTAATTACAAACCAATGGTTGTAGAGACAGACTTTGGTTTGTTCTAAGTAAGATTAAATTGGAGGCTAAATGTGAATTCAATCTGTGGGAAATAAACAGATAATTAAGTTACAGTAATACTTATGATTAAATGAGACTTAATGATAAATTGCTACAACAACTGAGACCTATAATATATTGATGAGAAACAGTATAATAGGGGACCTTTAATTCATTTCTGATAACATGGTAAGTATCCAAAATGTTGTTTTTCCTGTGCTAAACCTCATCCTCATGTTTTCATACCATAGATAAAGCAAACAGCAGACACAGCCCTGTATATGTGATCAGTTCCCTTAGAATTGACACAGTGATCACATTATAGAGCTCTAAAACCATCTGTGTGTTTGTGTGTGGTCCTCTTTCATTCTTTGCCAAGTGTCATGATGGTCTAAGGCACTGCATCAGTCTATCAGCCAGTCTCTGTGTGTGTGTTTTGCAGATGTGTACAGTTGTGAGCTGAATCTTTCAGATATAATAGTTCTGAATACAGACAGTGAGATGCCACGATGGTTGTGTGTGCAAAAACCCAATAATAATCTGAGAATATCATCAAAACCCTATGCTTGCCCCCAGGGTTTATTACTGTGAGTACCGGCAATTTCCCCCCTTTGGTCATTATATTTGCAATTTACATAACGCAAGTGGAATATTTAGTTATTAGTATCTCACATTTGAGCTTTGACTTTGTGGCTTCAAACTTTGTTAGAGAGTTGTTTATGCGTACTGAGATGAGTCTTTGATCATGAGAACAGTGTGTATGAATTTAGATTGAAGGTGGAGTTTGACTTTAACAAGCCACACTCTCTTTGATCTTTTTTATAACTACGTAGTACCGGTAGAGTCGAGAGCCTGGAACATCAGATCTTCACATGTGATGAGTAGTTATCTTGTCTTGAAGAAAACTAGAAAGCGTAATCCTGCTGTAGAAATGAAGCGGCCTCTACACAAATAAACTACCATATACTGTAGGAAAATACCAGATGAATCCTAATATTTGTATATGTGCAATGATAAAGGGATTGCTCTTATTGCAATACATTCTGACAATCATCATCCAACTCTGCACGTTCCCTCAGTTCAAACGGGTTTAGTGCCTTTCAGCACTTTGTTTAGATTTTTCAATACAGAAAAAGCATTGACTTGCCATAACAGAAAAACAGAGGTGTTTCTAATGACACTCATTACCAGGACCCTGAGGCTGGCTCACCAGAATGCATTGCTGCCATGATTAATTAACGTGATTAATCACACCTGTGCTTCTCCTGTAGTAACGTGCCAAAATGTGCAATGTTGTTGTGCTTCCAGATGTTTTTTTAAGCCCCTGCTGAAATATTACAAAATCATTACACAGAAATGGAAATGATGACTAAATGAATGAGTCTTAAGTAATGCTTCAGATGACGATCATTTAGCATCATTTTTTACTTTAACCGCCCTAAAATTGGAGATGTACTTCAGTTTCTCCTATCACTTTCTACCTCTGTTACTCCCTTTTTACTCGAGAGCTGCACAAGCACACTTTGCTGTCAGCCCTTCCAAGGACTCAAGTCAGCCAGTCAGTACATTCCACTCGGCACTTAATCCCATACTGGACCATATTACTTGGTCACAAGCAGCTTACAGTTTCCCTGGCGAAACTAGAATATGTTCTGCACAATTAAACACAATTCCCATTCAACAACCTCAGCTGCAGCCATACACAGCCAAGGCCAGTCACAGTGCCATCCCCCCCATGGAGAGTTTCTCAACTGTTTGTCACAATGAAGTAGCAACCCAAAGGCAGTGGATGAGCACGGCTGTATTTGCTCTTTTCTCGGGTCCTTATCAATAGCCCAAGACACATTATGTCTTTTCCAAACACGTTTTAAGTGGCCACTAAAAGCAACAATAAATAGTTTGTGAATAAGAAATGTATTAAGCTGTAGGACATGGTTATTATTACCGTTCCTTTGTGTTTCTGTCACTGCGAAACAACATGAAAAGTAATTGTGCAGTTAGTATTCAGTGTTAAGATCGCAGGGGGACATTGATGGTTGTGTCTGCTTATTGTTTGCGCCTGTCATTGTCAGCCTGGCAACAGAGGACACGCTTAAACACAGCAGACGGATCCGTTTGTGCATAAATTATCCTTGTTGTTAGTATCAGTAAGGAGCCAGTCATTCCCTCGTTTAGTGTTAAACACTGAGAAACGGCAAGTGGCCCATCGGGCTCTTGGCTAATTAAGTACACACACACACACACACACACACACACACACACACACACACACACACACACACACACACACACACACACACACACACACACACACACACACACACACACACACACACACACACAATAAGCAGTCAGAAGTCTACCTGCCTGCTGTCGTGGCAACACTGAAGGCCTTTAAAGGCGATCCAGGAGAACTTCAAAGTCAAAGCAAGACTGTGTGTGTGTGTGTGTGTGTGTGTGTGTGTGTGTGTGTGTGTGTGTGTGTGTGTGTGTGTGGATGATGAAATCAAAATAGTAGAACTGCTCAGCATGCCCTCTATGTACAAGACACTGACTGGTATGTGCGCTGGGTTGTTATGTGTTTGTCAATCTACTGTTGAAAGTATATCAGCTTATATCAATTAATAACATTTTGTATGTGTATTTAGTTTTTATTTCTTCAATAGCTGAAGCGGATTTTGCTGTTCTGTTTTTGTTATTGTATGTTGCATGTTTAGCATGCTTTCCACACCCTTTTTTCCAAGGTTTACACCCATTCTTTGTTTCCAGTATAAAAAGAAGAATCACCCTTTGCTGCCATACAAATGCATCAAATTGAGTTCCAGGTCTGTGTTACTATAGCAACAACAACAGAAATGCACTAAAAAGCTGTGCAGAGAACACGTTTCTCTGCTCTTCTTTCATCCCAACGTGCCTCAGATCATTACAGGGCATTAGCATAGCGATGGAGAGATGCAGCACCACAGAGGGGAGGGGGGGTGGAGAGTGAGAGGCAGCAGCTTGCCTGCTTTTGCCACAGTGACCTCCAATTTACAATTAAAAAATGTCAGAAAATCAACTGAATGATTAAAGAAGAAAAGAAAAACAGCTGGTTTATTTCTAGATTACAATATCTCTCTCTCCATGCAAAGGCTGTCACGTTTTTTTTTCTCTCCATCATACCTTTCCAGTCCTCCTCCTTCCTGCTGCTTGGCACCCAACTGGCTTTATCAAAACCATGTGCCTGCTGAGGTGTGGTGGTTGTAGCAGCGCTGACTGTGTCTCAGCAGCAACTTCTGCTCAGTTTGATCGTTTACAGTTTGGAGAAGCAGAGGCAGCGTGTTCTTCAGGCAGCGGCAGGGAAAAGCTCGCCTTTATGAGAGGCTACACACTGGCTGTCCAAAACCTGTGCACACCACCCCCCCCCACCCCTGTCATGGATGGGATGTGTTATAGTGTGTAGAATTCACACCAACTCTTTCCTTTAGTCATAATCCTGTTCATCCCGTATTTCAAGTTTCTTACTTTTCTACCATTGTTTCAATTTCCTTTTTTGCTGTTGTATATGCACAGCCCACCACAATTCTTTTGATAGGGTATTAATGAAGTGTTTGGTGTCAGTCTTTGTGTCATTGTTTCTTTCTTAGTGGTTGTGCATGCATGCCCACATGCTAGCGTGAGATAGGGCCCCTTCTCCTCTTAAAAGTGTAGGATGCATCCATTATGGTCTTTCATGTTATTTTGTGTGTGTGTGGGTGCACATGCAAACCCTACGTCTGTGTGTGTCTTTGAAGTGGTCTTATCTATCGCAGCATTCCTCTCCCATGAGAGGAGGGATGGAGGGGAGTGGAGGTGTTGGTGGTCCAGAGAGGCACATGAGGTAGCCCCAGTTAGCATTGAGATTCAGGAGCAGGTGGAGTTATGGATCCTGAATATTGAATAGCTTCACCAGGGTTCAATATTTACTCCCATGACAACTGCATTGAAGGAGCAGGATGGAGATGGGTTAAGCGCCAGTTCAATAACATAGACCTGACAGAAGGAACATTGTAAAGAGCTGTTTAACTAGGTCCTACAGCTAAGGTCGCAAAGTTAAAGCACGCTTACATCTTCACATACTCTTGCTTCTTTTATATCCATTCAGGTCTTACACTGAAAAAACTGAAATGTTGACTTTAATTAAATGTATCATGTCAACAGATTTCACATTACTGTATTAGGTCAGTTGAAAGCAATAATATTAAGTTGAAATAAAAAAACTAATATTATTGATTTCAACTAACCTAATACAGTTGTGTGAAAATTGTTGACATAATACATTTAATTAAAGTCAACATTTCAGATTTTTCAGTGTAGGTTTAGTTAAATGAACCCCACTAAATAATAAAACAAACTGAAAAAACGTAGATAGCATAAACTAGGATCACTTTAGACAACGTAGACACTAGCTAAGGCCAACTGTCAATTCACTTTCTCCTCTGATGGTCCAATTGACTGAGTCAGGAAGTTGTTCTTCGGTGTGTTTATAAGCTTTAGGTTGAAATGTGGAAACAACATGGACGCTATAAAGAACATATGTCTTTTTATTCGTTAAACCAGGCCATGTACACTGAACAAAAATATAAATGCAACACTTTTGTTTTTGCTCCCATTTTTCATGAGATGAACTCAAAGATCTAAAACATATTCTATATACACAAAATAACCATTTCTCTCAAATATTGTTCACAAATCTGAAAAAATCTGTGATAGTGAGCCCTTCTCCTTTGCCGAGATAATCCATCCCACCTCACAGGTGTGGCATATCAAGATGCTGATTAGACAGCATGATTATTGCACAGGTGTGCCTTAGGGTGGCCACAATAAAAGATCACTCTGGAACGTGCAGTTCTGCTTTATTGGGGGGGTCCGAAAACCCTAGGGTTAAACCCTAACCCTAACATGTCACCCATATCCTTCGCATAGAGTTGATCAGGTTGTTGATTGTGGCCTGTGGAATGTTGGTCCACTCCTCTTCAATGGCTGTGCGAAGTTGCTGGATATTGGCAGGAACTGGAACACGCTGTCGTATACGCCGATCCAGAGCATCCCAAACATGCTCAATGGGTGGGCATGTTAGGGTTAGGGTTTAACCCTAGGGTTTTCGGACCCCCCCAGACCCCCCAATTAAGCAAAACTGCACGTTTCAGAGTGGCCTTTATTGTGGCAGCCTTAAGGCACACCTGTGCAATATCATGCTTGTCTAATCAGCATCTTGATATGCCACACCTGTGAGGTGGGATCTGGATTATCTCGGCAAAGGCGGAAGTGCTCACTATCACAGATTTTTTCAGATTTGTGACAATATTGAGAGAAATGTTATTTTGCTGTATATAAGAAAATGTTTTTAGATCTGAGTTCATCTCATTGAAAAAAGGGAGCAAAAACAAAAGTGTTGCATCTATTATTTTTGTTTCAGTGTTAGGTTAGTTACTCCATAATTCTGCTGAAAGATAACATCCAAACGAACTGGGCAGAGATACATATTCTCATGGAAGCACATAAAAGTGGTTCTATTCTTAGTTTATGGCGGCTGTATTAGGTTACTCGGGGTGGTAAGGGTAAACTACCACTTTTGCTATCAAGCAGGATGTGTGTAAGAAGTCTTACGCCTCGTGTCCACACAGCAGCTTTGAACAAAATCTTGAAAATCTTTGGAAGCGTGTGGCCGGGTGTCTGAAAGCTTGGGGATTTTTTTTGCGGGCAACGCGACCAACAACCAAATCACATTGGAATTCTCCCGCCCCGCCGACATACCACAAAGCAATAGCAATGTGTAAACGGAAATCAAACTGGGATATAAACTCCCCCAACAAGACGAAAACCTACCAGTTTCACCCCACGTGGGTCTCTGGTCGCCACCTCCCCTCCATGCTGCGTTCCTTCCGGTTTTGTATCCCGGTAGAATAGTTCTGGTTCGTAAACAGAACCGGGTCGATTTGCTACCGGGTAATTTTCTCGTTTGGGAATATGGCAGGAAAATGAACTGCGGTCTGGGCCTCTCCCAGCTTGCACCGCGGTTTCATTGGCTTACGCTCTTGTTTCAGCTGTTCAGATTTGTGCATAAACGGGATCTTGAGTTGGGCTGACAACTTTCCAGCGCTCAGCTTCAAAAGTTGAACATTGCTCAACTTTTGATCCTGAAAAATCCTGGGAAGTCTGTCGCTTTGCTTCCCCCACAATGCAGTTCGTCGGCGAAAAGCGAGGCAAAAGGTGGACATCCACTTCCATTTCAAAGTCAATGGGGCAGGAGAAGGCGTTGTGAAGGATTTTTATTTAAGCTGGCTGTTGGGACGTACCGTTACGGGCCCCGTCCACACACAGTCATGAAAAAAATCTTTCAAAGCTTCGCCCATTTCACTTGAATGTTTTTTTTTTTTTTCGGGTGACGTAGAAGGATTTTTGAATCTTTCGCCGAATTGCAGTTGTGGGGAGCGGAGCGCATGGCTTTTGCCCAAGCGCATTGGTGAGCATCCATAAAGTTGCAGCATATGTTCAACTTCTTGATGCTCCCGATGCTTTCGGAAAGCTGCGCATCAGCCAATCAGAATCCCCGTTTATGCAAATCCGCCAGTTGCAAGCGCTAGCCAATCAAACCGCGTGCAGCTTGAGTGGAGAGCCAGACCGCAGTTAATTTTCCCTCATATTCCAAATGAGCAAATTACGGGCTAGCAAATCACCCGCGCTTCTTTTACGACCAGAACTTTTACCGGATACAAACCGGAGGCAAACCAGGCATGGAGAGGTGAGGTGGCAGAGCACAGTGCGATGAAACTGGTAGGTTTTCGCCTGTTTGGGGAGGATTTATATCCAGTTTACTTTGTTTTAAAATTCGCTATTGGCTTTGTATGTTCGGGGCGGGAGATTCATGTGATTGGTTGTTTGGTTCACGTTGCTCGCAAAAAATCGCCAAACTTCAGACACGCGCAGCATCAAGATTTTTTTCATGCCTGTGTGTGTGGACAGGCCGTAGTCTTTGCTGAATATTAATCAAATTGAAAAGATTATAGCGGATAATCAGACAGTTTCTACTCTGAAAAAAGAAAACCCAAATTAAAGTTATTCAGCTCCTTAATTTGTCCATATCTGTTCATCGGTAGTGTTTCGTATCTCTTAATATGTGCGGACTGATTGATATCGTTGACATAACTCCCATACCATGGTGTGTAATGATGTTAAATGCCTCACCATGCCTACGTGATTAGCACACATAAGGGGAATTGCTCTGTTACACTGAGCTAGCAAGCTAACCAAATTACGCATTGACAGTATGAATTGAGATTATAGTTAATTCATGCACTGAAACAACTCAATTTGGATGCATTTGTTCTTTTGGGGCTCTTTGTGGTTCCAATAAGAATCTTGCGAACCTTATTTTCCCATGTATAATATCTGGGATATGTAAATGCAGTATGTTTACTTTAGGGACTTATGCCGGCTGATTTTACCGTAATTATGCTTTAGTCTGCATACATGCTGAAGCTAAATAGCATCTAAATGCACAGCGTGAAGGGAAGGAAATCCCTGGTTCCGAACCCTGTCAGATTTCTCTCTCCGGTTCTCTTCTTTCTCTTGTCTATTTATTACATTGCATTTAGCTGACACTTTTATCCAAAGCGACTTACAATAAGTGCATTCGACCCGGAAGATACAACCTTGAAGAAAAAAGAATGATATAAGTACATCAGGTGTCATGGAGCTAAAACGTTTCAAGTGCTGCTCAACTGGATTTAGATAACTCAGTCCTTTATTAGTATATAAGTGCTTTGTTAGTAATTCTATCGCTCGAAGTGGAGTCGAAAGAGATGATTCTTCAGTCTGCGCCGGAAGATGTGCAAGCTTTCTGCTTTCCTGATTTCAATGGGGAGCTCATTCCACCATTTTGGAGCCAGGATAGCAAACCCACGTGTTTTTGCTGATGGGAACTTGGGTCCCCCTCGCAGTGCGGGTGCAGCGAGCTGTTTGGCCGATGCAGAGCGGAGTGCACGTGCTGGGGTGTACGGCTTAACCATGTCCTGGATGTAGGAAGGGCCAGATCCATTCGCAGCATGGTACGCAAGTACCAGTGTCTTGAAGTGGATTCTAGCAGTTACCGGAAGCCAGTGAAGGGAGCGGAGGAGCGGCGTGGTGTGGGAACATTGCAGGTAGACCAGCCAGGAGGGAGTTGCAGTAGTTTAGGCGTGAGATGACGAGAGCCTGGACCAGAACCTGCGTCGCTTTCTGGGTCAGCTGGGGACGTATCCTCCTGATGTTGTAAAGCGTGTATCTGCAGCAGCGGGTTGTAGCAGCAATGTTTGCAGTGAAGGACAGTTTGTTATCTAGGGTCACACCCAGATTCCTTGCAGTCTGAGTCGGGGAAACAATAGAGGTGCCGATGTTGATTGTTAGGTCAAGAGTGGGAAAAAAATTTCCCGGAAGGAAAAGCAGTTCAGTCTTGTCAAGGTTGAGCTTTCTTCTCTTGTGTTCTGGTAAAGAATGAGTTGTGTAGTTGTTGTTATTGTTGTTGCGTGGTGAAACTAACTGAACACCAAAGCCATTTTTGAAGTATGAGACGGACATGTAGTTTGTGTTTCTGTTCCCTAACACCTACATGTTTATCCCCCCTCATAGTGGTACTGTCAGCCCGGGCTGCACCAGATTCTTCTTCATCCCTCTCTCTTCCTCCTCGGGGGGTTTAGTTGGCTTTGACACACCAAGCAGCGCAGGGGGAAGTCACTGCTTTCATCCCCAGTGTTGATGGGAGAGCATGAGTCACATGTAGTCCGTTGTAAAGATGAATTGAAATGCCATCTGTCATGTCCAGCAACGCTTCAGCACTAAGCCCATTCCCTTTTCAACGTCCAGTGATCTGCGGCTAACGCCACTCTTGACCTTTCTTTAAAGTGAATCTATGAAGCTAACTATTCATTTAGAAAATACTTACTAGCTCAGTTACCCAGATATGAAGATAGCCTCCTCATGTGTCTTGTTTCGCCTGAACAACATGTACAAACTCTAAGACAAATATCCAGAATATATTCTTATTTGGAGCCAGAATGAAGCTGTTGCAAGCAAATGAGTTTAGTATAGCCTAAAAATTGCATAGTTATTAAATTATCAAAGTAGTTGCCTGTTAATATTCCGTCCAACTCAATTATTAATTGTTTCAGCTCTGAATCTTCTTAGACTGGTATACCTCCTGAAAAGGTAGCTTGTGAAATGCGTTCATGCTTTATTTTAACAGAGGCTGGTAGCAATACTAGTGAGGCAACTATTCCCTTCAAACAGATGACTGTTGTGCACTGAAGCTACTATGTGTGGCGGATAATAATAATGAAACCACTTTCTTTTCTATGTGCTCATTTTGTTTCATATCTTGATGTGAAATGCTGTTTGTAAACAGGCCACATTTGTTTGCAGTTTTCAAGCCATGATTCTATTTTCGACTCTTTGAAACTCTTTTTCTCTCCGTCTTTAATATGTTCTGCCCTTGTGCCGTCTCTCTGTTGTGTTCACTTATTTGTGGTCTGTCTTTTATTCTGTGTCTGTATCTCTTTATTTTTCAGCTCTCTTTTTCTGGGGATGAAAACCATGCCTGTTTTATTTTTTTCTTCAGAGGGCGCTGAATATTTCAGTTTTGCATTTTCTCTCTTTTTACATGTGCTCCCTCTTTATTTCAAGCCCCTTTGATGTGTCTGTGGATTCGTTATCATTCCGTTTGGATGAGCTCACAGACGCAGATGCGCGGGCGCTCGCATGCACTTGCGCACACACCACGAGTACACAAACTCTCACTCTGTCTTTTTATACTAGAGACCAGAGGCATCCGCATGCAAGCGTGTATTCTCTTCTGTTTGTCAGTCTTTTCCATGCGCCACTCCACCCACATCACAGCCCATACAATTCTTAAATACTCTGCTTACATGAAAAGAATATTTGCATAGGCAATTAGAGTGTATTCAGTGTGCATTGACTTTAATGTGTACTCTTGTATTAACTGTTGGTAAATGTTAGTGTACAGTGAGTTCCTTGTCTCTGTTCATCCAGCATGTGGTGCACACTCAGTCGGCACGTGGCATTTTGTGGTTTGGGCAGTCCGGAAAACACCGGAATCCCTGCACCCCTCCTGTCTGCCGGGCGGCTGGATGGCGGAAGCTCTTTTACCCTTTCTAGCACAAACACTGCTCTCCCCTCTAAACAGCCGTTTAGCATTGAGGGATGAGAGGACTTCCTCTTTAGAGAAGGCACATCTTTAATTTGAGCCTCCTCTCCTTCCACTTTTCTGACCAGAGATCCATTTAAAGCCAGCGGGCCGCCCTGACGCTGGCACCCCTCTCCTTTCTCAGCCTGTGTGTTTCTGCCTGCCATGCCTCCCTGGTTCTTTTTCTCTGTCCTCTCATCTCACCCTCATTGCTGTGTTATTGATGGTGACACGCTGTCTACCGCTGTCCTGACCACACACACACACACACACACACACACACACACACACACACACACACACACACACACACACACACTTCTTCTCAAAGGAAGGTGCTAGGGCTGCTCGATTATGGCAAAAATCATAATCTCGATTATTTGGGTCAATAATTGTAATTGCGATTATTAAATGTGATTATTCATTGACTTTTAAATCATCCATTTATTGGAGAAAAAAAAGTTGAACAGTATGTTTTAAACAGTTGATTACCCTGAGCTTTAAGTATAATTCAACTAAAAAAAAAAAAAAAAAAGATTATTTATAAAAAAAAAATAAAAAGTAATAATACAAAAATTATCGTTTTATCTCGATTACGTGGTTTTCGTAATCGTTGCAAGCCGTAATCGCGATTAAAATACGATTAATTGAGCAGCCCTAGAAGGTGCCATGTGTTCACCTGCATAATGTGTTTCAATGTGTCACAAACTTAAAGTTAGCTGCAGTGAATGTGTTGTGCTTCCTCAGAGGTATAGGCCTAGCAGCTAACGTTGTCACAGAGCATTCTTTGAATAAAGTTTTCAGTAACACAGAGTTAGTGAACATACATATACACGCACCTGTGCACGCGCACATAAGCTCCATCGCCTCTCAAGCGAGACACACACCCAATTCATTCCTGCTCTGCTTTGGAAGTTTAAAGAACTTGCTATTTCTGTGACATCCTCTTTTCCATCTCTCTTTCCCCTTTCTTTTTTTTCCCCCATCTTAGTCTCTATACATATCCTTTTGTGTCTGTCTGAGCCCGGAAGGCAGTCATGCAACGGGACTGATTAATAATTACAGAGTACACAAAATTGGGAGAGAAAAAAAAACAATTTCTATGTTGTTTGATGTCCAACATGAGAGAGACCAAAATTACAAAGAGACAGAACACTATAAAGAGGAGAGAACGCTTGCACATTCCTTTTCCAATCCTTTGCTTCTGTTCTTTCCTCTGTTTTCTTTTGTTATTCCTTGTTCCTACCTTTATAGAGTTGTTGCTTTGATTTTTGGAAGTGATTAATCACCTCTTGAAAATACAACCCTTTGTAAATATGTGTGTTAATGCAATGACTGTAGTTTTCTCTGTAGACATAGTTGTGTTTTCATAGTGTTACATGCTATGCTTTAATTCAAGTGCTAATGGACCTTATCATTTATGAATTACAACACACTCGCACTTGACAATCCCGCCTTTTTAAATGCAGATTAAAATACAGAGAACAGTCCTTCCAGCTGTAGTTTTGTCATAGTTTCTACTAATAGGTTTAAAGTATCACCCAGTGGCCAACATGTATTCTTCCTCCTGCTTGTCTGGCCACAGGGAATAATTATCCGTACAATGAGTGTTCATTCACATGGAGCAGGAGACAAGTGTATACTCTGCACTTCACGCACTTTGCCTCCTGTCCAACACTGTCATCTTTTTGCAAAAATCCGAAGGAAAGGTGTCAGTAGTTGCTACAGTGCACTGGAAGCTGCAGAGAGTAAAAATGGCTTCACTTTTTGTTGAAGTTTCAATTGAAATGTCATATTATTCCCATATAGCTGAATAGCATGGAGAGTTCATTTTTTATTTATAAGGTTTCTGTATGATTTTATGAAAAGCAGTGGTATAAAACGTTATTTTGTTTTTTTTGGTCTAAAATCATACATTTCTAAAACAAAACCTTCACTGTTTAATAAAGTTATCTTCAATGTAGCTCATAGTGAAGCATTATTATAGACTTAAAGTATTAGTCGTAATACATGTAGGTTGGATGTTAGTCTGTGCTCTTGCATAAAATAAACATATTTGACAACATGATGTGAAATGTAGGTTTTCTAAGTATATTGTTAAATGTCTTAGTGTTGTTGTATGACATTAAGACATAATATATGGGAAGAAATTGAGATAAAACTAAACAATAGCATTTAATGACAGTATTAATTAGATTTCTTTTTTAAAGTGTTGTGTGTGAGCCCATGTTGACATTATTTCTAATAGTCAAGTGTGTGTCCATGTCGCAAATCAATCATGTTTCATTATACATGACTGCATAGTTAGCGAATAAAAAGGGCGTTCTACTAAGCGGTAAAGCCAGAAATTTACTTGCTAAAAATCAAAATTTTAAATGTAAAATCTCTTCTTTATACAGTAACTATTGCTTTTGACAATGTTGTGGTTAAATTAAGTGAAGGTAATTAACAACTTGTGAATATTGTACACAGTATACAGCATGTAAATACACAGGTGGTTACAAGAATAACACCCCCATGATCTCCCTTCACTTCTACCTCTGTCACTCTCTCTACCCTTTTCCTCTCCCACACACCCTCCTGTCCCACACACCCTATGTGGGTTGGTCTGACAGCTGCTTGGTGTATATGTATATGATGTCGCTGCTGGGCGCTGACAGCTCCCAGTATAAGTCTGTCCCTCTCAGTGTGCCTGTCAATCCTTACAGCCTACGACCTGACATTTGCTACAATATAGGCCACACAAATTCACACAAAGCTATTGAATTCATAGACACTGAAGAATTGTACGCTCACATTACTTTCCACAATCTCTCTCCAATACAATGAGAATGATACATTGGTCATTTTAACCTTTCTTTATCCAGTTATTTCGTGTCGAAACTATTTTTGCAACAACTTTTTTCATAATAAGATTTACCTACATTTCTGGATGTGATGTTTTGGTGTTGTTTTTTTTGTTTTGTTTCTTTCCGTTAACTGTCAAGTGGGAACTAAGTTTTTTTTTTGTGTTTCTCTTATTTTCCTACGATACTGTTAGGATTGGCTGTGAATAAGAAAATAGGAAGGAGAGACCATATATTTCTATTTATCTATTCTTTTTTAGAAAGGGGCAGGTAATATAAGATTATTTTCTTCTCCCTGCTCCTTTTCGGGTATCGTGTGTATAGAGACATGTTTTGTAAATATGTACTAATATACTGATCCAGATTTGAACACTTCTATGACGTCACAGAAGTGGCGCTACGGCTATTGGGCCAACTCCACCAATCAGGAGGAGACAGCCACGGACATTGCCGTTGGAAAGCGCTGGAGACGCTGTAGTACATATGCCAGGCCTGTAGATGGTGCTGTTCTCACAGAATCAGCCCATGCAAAGACAGTGTTAAATTGAGCAAAATGAGGAATGGCTAAAATGCATGATCTGTTTGGTATTTTGAAAAATAAAAAGTATAAATATGCCTTATGCCGTATGGTGCTACACTATATTATTCAAATATAGCATGATAGGTCCACTTTAAAGATACACAAATTAACCATCAACTAGTTGTTCATTAACATGC
>NW_011361143.1:85272-89653 GCF_000735185.1 Notothenia coriiceps
AACGTATTGAAATGAACTTATTGAACATATTAAACCTGGAACTAACAAAGCTTAAATTATTGCCTATAAAAACAACATTAAACATTAAATAATCAGTTGCATTCATTTCTTATGGCTCTATCTGCAGCTTTTCCTGAGTCATTTCTTATGGTTACATTTTTCCACAGGCCAACAACAGCTTCAAAGAAAATATTTCCCTAAAAAAAACAAAAAAACATGCCCTGTTGTCGTGAGAGAAAAAATGCAGAAGAAAACATCCATGGAAACTCAGTGTGCTGCTCTGTGATGCTAGTTCAAGCAGATACTTGGCATCTCATCTTGGGTGCCAGTTCATCAATGTTTGGGGTCAGGCTCTGAGCTGAGGACACCCTCAGGATTGAGTGAAGGTGTGCGTGCAATATACTGGCGGGCCAGATCTAATAGTAATTAGAAATTATCCTGCGGGCCGAAATTAAATCCACCACGGGCCGGATTTGGCCCCCGGGCCTTGAGTTTGACACATGTGGTTTAGACGGTAGTATACATATGATGAAGCATACTGTACTGTAGGTGAGCTGTGATCATGTGTGTGTCCTCGCTTGTGTGTGTGTGTGTGATATCGTAGACACTATCATCGCTCTAATGAGATCACACACACCGCTCTACATCTCTGTAATCATTTATTTCATTTTCTTTCAACTCAAAGCCACCTACAGTACGTGCATTCCTCTCGCTCTCTGTCTTTGTTTCACTCACTTTTTCTCTCTTTTACAATCACAATTAAAACGACCTCTCTGCCTCTCACCCCCCCCCGCCCTCGCTCTCCCGCTCAATCTGTCATTCTCATATCCCCCCGTCATATATTCTGTTGTGATTTGTTCTGCCTCCCTCTCTTCCTATCCTCTTGCACGCTAACACATTTATATTTCCTCCTCCACATCCATCTTCCACAGTGGCTTCTTTGCTTTTCATTAGTTCAAGCATCTGATCTCTCTGTGTCTTCCCATTCTTCATCATCAGGCGAATGGGCAGCAGCAATTTCCAGAGGGAATCAAACCCACGACTCTATCACTGATCCCTTTTCCCTGACTGAGCTCACAGAGCAGTTACACGCCTATTGCAGGAGATTCTCATGCTGACTTTAATGAACGCTGGCAACGTGATCGCCATCCTAATCCAGTTCGTATTTGATCAGTGATTCACTGCCATGGTGGTTTCAAAGCACAAGGCAGTATCTGATTTTTTTTTCGCACCATATCCGCTGATAATAATGCTCTATACTTGGAAGATTGTGTACAAAGGCAATTGCTTTATTAAAATCGACAAAATATATCCTGCTGGGGGAAAAGGCCTTCTCCCAATTTAGCATGCTATTACAGAAAGCAGTTTTCCCCAGAATGATTCAGAAAATACATTTCCCCTTTTATCTTCAAAGCTTTCAAAGGCCTGCTGCATAAAAGCATGCCCTCTGCATGACACCGCCATGACCAATATGCATTTCATATAAAATGATCAATGTTGGTCTCATTGGAATAAAGAAACGTCTACTACTTTGGTTTAGACTTGTTTCTTCATTATCTCAGGCACTCCCCTTTTTTAAGGAAAAGCAGGATTGCTGTAACATACTTTTCTCCAAATCTCTTGTTCGCTGCTTTGAAAATGCACTGGTATTTTTTCCCCAATAGTTATTTTTACACACTTTTCTTTTTGATTTGAAACAGAGTTTGTTCTGTCCGGTGGATGGTTGTTGAGTTTCGGCTAGACAATTGTTTTTACTTGGCGAGTGGGTCACACACACTATCTCATTCTACAGCTCAGCAGTACACCAATACATGTTTCTGTATGGATTTTATGCAAATAATAGTTAAAGAAGTAACAGAATCTTCATAGTTGATCAGTACTGCCATGTCAGGGGAGTGACAATGAATATATTTTTGAACATACATTTCAACCTTTTCATATGAAATACCTCTTGGCCTGTTGATCAGTGTCACAAAGCAGGATTCAGTGTTGTAAAACCATAACAAAACACATTTACTTAAAGCATTTAAAGCAAGCTTTGAATTCAGGTGCAGAGAAACACAGACATGGTTTTACTAGATTGCATCACAACGCACAACACTGCTGTGAAATACAGAAACAGATGTCTGCATGTAGTGCCTTTTTCCGCTCTACTTGATCTCCTGTAACACTCACTCATATTTAATCTGTTTTATAACCGCTGTGTCAACACCTCCATTTAGCTCCTCTGGCACCATAATAATCCACAAAGATTAAAAGTTTATTTCCTGGTAGAGGAAGTAGAGTTGGAGTCGACACGCCCAGGAAAAGGCTTCAACATGAAGGCGTGATGGTAGACAGGATTTATTAAGCTGTTATATTGTGACACTTACACTGGCAATTGCATTTTACTGTTGAGGAATAACATTTTTGTTTTTACTGGTAAAAACAAAGTGAGTGCATAGGTCACTAACTCTGTCTCTGTTTAACCATTTTGTACACTTAATAAGTCAAAAGAAATGGCCACATTATATACGTTTGGCTAATTGTGTTGCGGTATTGTATGAATGTATGAACTATGTTTGTTAGTGCCGTCAGTTTGAACAAAACCTGACTAATGTTTGGGGAATGGTCAAACTTATCTTTCTTATCTCGCTGTGTGTGTGTGTGTGTGTGTGTGTGTGTGTGTGTGTGTGTGTGTGTGTTCTCTGACGGCTCTATGTATTGTGTTTCAACAGCAATCACCTGACACGATACCCGGACCAAGTACTGGACCAACAGTTAACAAGGTAAGGACACACACACACACAGGTGATGTCATCCCTTTAGTTTTGCTATGAAGTGAGTGTGTTTGCTTAGCCTCTATACAGGTGACATCATCATTATCTTGGGCTGTTTTCCAAGCTAGTTTCACCAACCTCTCTCTCTCTCTCTCTCTCTCTCTCTGAGCTAATTTGTCATGCATCAATGTAATGTAGTTGAGCAAATATTTCGGTACTGCACTCTGAAAATACCTTGGGGTAAAAAAAAAAAAGTTTTGACTTAAGTATATGTTTTTTGAAAACTTTAGCTTGAGAAATAATAAAAAAAAAAAAACATCTGCAGCTTAAATGCTGTTATTTGTGTGCACTGCTGTATACTCTGCCAGCTTGGTTGTTTGTCCCTGAGCGAGTTGTATTGAATATCATTTTTTTTAAATATCTTGCCTAAATGGAAAAAGCTGACACTGATGTGGTACCCCAATGCAGTATGACACTTACAAAAGCTCCTTGCCCCTAAATCTCTTTCTTTCAGCTTTTTGTTTTACCAGATATCAGTCTAAAATAAATGTTCTATTTATTGATTGAGCTGCACCATTTAATAATCTATGGAGATTACTGGTGACAATGATTGTGACCATTTAAACATACTGTAGCGCAACTAGCGGTCTACGATTCACAGTGCCATTTTTAACACATGGGACTAACTATCTAACGCATGCTTGACCATCAATCTATAAACGTTATAAAGGCTTAAAGTGCAGTCATTTACATAATCGGCTTCAATGAGGGAGTCTCTCATGTTCCTCATGAAGCAACCCCTGCTCTGTTGCATGTGAATATTAATGACGCAGAACAAGCATGCCTGTAAACAGTTTAATTGAAATACAGTCTTATTTAACATAGTGTCAATAGCAGGATTATTGCTGAGCGTGTAGGCAAAGTCAATGTTTAACTCAGGGACGAAGACATCGAGTTGTCCTTGTGAGGCCGTCAATGACAGCATGTAGCCTCTCTAGCTCTGCAATCAATGTCCAAAACAATGTTGAGATATGTTTTCTGTGTTCAGATTTTAAAATGACAGTGTCAAATGTAAATTGAATGTGGTTCTCTGTGTGTCAGTCTTGTTCCCAGAGTTTTCCATGCGCTGGTCGGGCTGTGAGGAATGCCTTCCTCTCTCATGGACCGTACCCGGCTAAAGACAAGATACACCTTGCCAGAATCATACGGTACACTTGTCTCTGAGTTTGTTTGTCTGTCTGTGTGCAGGATGAATCGATGTGTCTGGTGAAGCATGTGCACTGACTCACCAGTCACTGTTGAGCCCTGTCCTGATTGGCCAGTTTAGTTGTTTATGCAGTAAGACGAGGAAAGTGTGACGTAGACATGATATAGCAGAGCACAGGATGGAAAGGGAATACAAGCGCTCTCATGCAATATACAATGAATACAGACTCATGCGAGGACCATGTGAACATCTGGACACAAATATAAATAAGAGCTCGTATCCCTCATCGTGGACACAAACACATACACACACACACACATACACACACACACACACACACACACACACACACACACACACACACACACACACACACGAGTAGAGAGACAGAGAAAGAAAGAGAGGCGACTGACTG
>NW_011361143.1:89721-109920 GCF_000735185.1 Notothenia coriiceps
CCGGGGCGTTCGTTCCGGTGCACTCCAACAGCATTTAGCACTACATCGAGATTAAGATTAAACTAACTTCTTTTGGGAACACCAACATACCTATGGAGTTGGCCAGATGTGTGTAAATTACTGTTCATGGTAATTTGAAAACAAATGCCGTTGTTGGACACACACAGACACACCGAACATACACACACACACACAGCAGAGCTGAGCAGAGCACACACACACACACACACACACACACACACACACACACACACAACCACACAACCACACACCTCCATGCCTGAAGGTTGAGTGTGCATCAAGATTTATAGTCACCTTCCAGTGAGACCTGTGCTAAAAAGCCAAAAGATGAGCTAGTTCATTACGAACAGAATAGAGATGAGTTAGCTTCTTCCTTTACCTGTTTAACTTTACAAGGTAATATCTCTTTTCTTATGTTTATTTAAATCCTTCTGAACTACCCACACATCCTATTTCAATATTTACCAAAGACAACTAACATTATACTTCACACTCAACCCTCTGAGAAGCTGAATCTATTATGATGAAACTACACTTAGTATGATATGCATAACACATCATTGTAGAGAAGGTAGAATATTGAAAAGCAATGCATTTGTTTTTTAAGAATGAGCAAACCTAATCATCTTGAGGCTACTTGCTTTGGAACATTAGTACTTAGTTCATCTTCCTGGGTAATCCAGCGTATCTGAAGAGTTTATTTCGGTTTTTATTCCATAAAAATTATACTGCTATAAACTGCCAACAATGACTGAGGCTCTGAATTTAGTGCATCGATATACATTTAATAATGTACGAAGCAATGCTTGTTCTGTCTCCAATCTTTATGTTTTGACTCACATTTAAACACATTTGACCCTGTTTAAACGTCTGTAATCAGCATGCCCACTTCTATATTTCAAAGAACAATGTTCCGTCCTGTTAATGCTGACCTTACAAGCCATTTGATTTTAAAGTAAATTATATATACTTAGTTCTTGATTAACTCTATACATATGTGAACATTCTTAAAAATAACACAACTGTGCATCATTCGCCTTCCTTTCTATAGCAGTGATTGCCACTTATGGATTGTGATGCAGGGGAGCTCATGGGCTCCTGAACAAAGCAGCGCCTAACACTGTAATCATATACTGTATACCTTCATCAGGTTCAATTATAGCTATTATTGTACAAATAGACAGTTTGTTACATTTTGGCACAATATTACTGTGAAAAAGAGAAAGGGAAAATAAGAAAACTTTAATAAAATCCCTTTTTTCTGTGTCCTTTCCTTCTCCAGTGGACCAGCGGGTGGTGTTTTCAGACTCAAACTCTTACTACCAGTTCAGCTTTGAGGAGTGTGACTCCGCCTCCTGTGACTTTCGCCGCAATGAAGGGGAGTGGTCCGAAGCGGTTAGGCTCCTCCTACAACTCGCCCCGTACGTCCAGTTTCGCTCTGGAGGCGGGGCCAACAGCCCGTAAGTGTCCATTAAAATCTTATTGCAAGTAACGCTGCGATGGATGGGCAGTAGGGGGTTCCCTTTTTTTAATCTAGTTTGAATAAACACTTTTATCTCAACTTGACACGGTTTGCTTCACTTGCTAAAAGATAACATTTGACTGTTCTTTTAAAGAAATAAAATGTGTCTTTGGGGACGGAGCCGATACATGCCTCTCCTCGTTACACTTAGCCGAACAAGCACAGGGATTAGTCGGAAATGTTTGCATGGCTTCTATTACTTTTATGCAGCCTGTTTACAACTTGTATGTAGTTTCTTCTGTTTTGTGCTAAGAAAGAGAACACTGCAGTTTTTGAACACCCTCCTCTCCACTAAAAACCAAAGCCTGTCGCCCCATTAGACACTATGTTTGGTATTCAGAAACATCATTACATCATTTATTGAACATTTTCCTAGGTTTTTTTTGGTTGTTCGAATAAAATAAAGAAATCACTGCTTTAATGGATAATCCTATGAACTGATAATATAGGTCATATTTATCTTTCATAATGGCATGTTGTTAGGTTTTTGTCATTAGAGCGAACATGTTAAATTGTTGCAGAATGTTGAGGATAGTTGATAAAACTTTAAATGTGACTCAGTAGTAATTTACTGGATGATCTCCGTTGACCTCAAGTGGAAGCTCGGCGCTCTGGTTGAATATCAAAGTCGAAGTGACAGTGTTCCCGCTTAGATTTACAGTATGATTAAGGTCATTTGTCTGTCTGATGACAAGTGAGTTTGTTTGATTTGGTGGAAACGTGCACGGGCACAAGTTTTGCAGCACATTGTAAACTCACACATACACACCCTCTCCAAAGATCTTTACCAAATCCTAGCTAGAGCCCTAATCTCTAGGTTTTAAATCCTCAGTCTGTTTATGTGACACACACACACACACACACACACACACACACACACACACACACACACACACACACACACACACACACACACACACACACACACCTTAACATCTATAGAAAAAATGCACAAAAAACTGAAACATGATGACGCACGCACGCACACACACACACACACACACACACACACACACACACACACACACACACACACACACACACACACACGCGCGCGCAGAGTGGTGTCAGCCAGAGTTCCCGGCTTTCCTGCTCCTGTATGTGGGATTCCTGCTGAGGATGCCACTGAACTCAATCTGTCACTCAGAGAAAGAAAGAGGGTGAGACGGGGAATGTAAAAAAAATGGAGTATATATTGAGAGAGAGGGAACAAGAGCACACGTCAACACATTCATCTGTGTGTCAACTTCAAAGGGAGTATTTGCAGACACCAGGGAGGGAGCACGACGGCAAGGGGAATTGAATGTCATACTTACTGATATAATTGTCATGTAATATACTTTATGTACCTCTGTGTTACTTTCAATACATCATGATGGATGACGTGCATACTTAGGGTCACTCCACGACACATGGTTTCCACAGGTTGGTAGTGTGCAGAGATATTAGTGCTTATTAACAGGTTTCTACCCCGTTTTTCACTAATTTAACCAATAATATTTTAGTTGTTTTTTCTCCCTTGCTGGTTTCACCTGGAATCCTCTCTGATTTGCCTGCAAAAAGTTTAAAGACATGTCTGCATGTTTTGATCATGTCGTGTTTTAAATGTATTCTCAATCATATTCATATTATCCACATATTTTGTGAGTTTCTTCTAAAAACATCTCAAAAACTGCGGTTCAATTTTTGGGCGTATTAGACACAGATGAGATTATGCATTCAACACGTTCCCTCTGTCTGTCACTTTGACCCCTCTGCTGTCTGAGCCTCTCTTTGACTGGCGCAACATTTCTCTGCAGGCATCCTCTCGTCTCACACCCTCCCTTCCTCTCAGTCTACCGCTCTGTTGTTGGTGTCAAGGAGAATAGTTGTAGCTGCCAGGGGAAACAGCCAAAAGTATATAATCTCTAAAGCAATAATTGTACGTCAGATATTGTGTATGCGTTCTAATTTGAGTGCTTCTTATCTAAAAAAAAAGCCTTTATCCAAAAACCACTAATGTCAGATTGGAACTGTTTTTTTATCGTACGTTTATATACAGCAAAGCTAGCATGCGTATTTTTTACCAAATTAGAGAATTGCACTTTTTTTGAGCTGCTGCAGCAAGATTTGAAATGCAGCCGTGTGTAACTGATGCTAGCGCTCCTCATGAATTATGGCAACCTATCTCTTGCTGAAGTTTAATCTAATGAGGCAAGCATTACATTGATACCGATAACTTGTTGCCTGAATATGGAGTAGCATCAGCTGACAGTTTGGCCTCCTGCTAGTGATTTTCTTTCCTTGGTGAAGCCTGAGAAAAATATGCTACTAATTAAATGTGTTATCTCCTCTGCATCATGTGTAGAAGATGTATCTCTTTGTGTCAACACTTCCAGCGTTTCCAATTGGATCGCTGTGTCTGAACAAACTGCTACCAGGCACAATGTGGTCGTTAAATATGATTAGTTTATTGTTCATTGTACACCGTGAGGCTTTCTAAAAATAATTGCTGTTTTGCGGGAAAGAAACAACAAGAATCTCATGGTTTCAAGTTTTCTTATTCTTAAAGGTACTTTTATATTAATGACAGTCTTATTTACTCTACAAAATAACAGGTCCCTCGTCCCTCATTATGTCGCCATCTGCGTTCAATTCTGTTTCTATTTAATGAGCTTTATTGGCAAGAACCTCTCTCACTGTCTCATCTCTGTCTTCCTCTGTGGCTCAAATAACACTTAAGGTCTGAACTTGCATATATAGTGCTTTTTAAAAGAGCTTTGTAAGGAGAGGTGATTCAAGTTTAACTCTGAAAATATGTCCTGCTCACTGCCCCCGCGCTAATGTCACCACATTTGTTCATTTTAAAGTGTAGTCCATGTCAAGCTTTGATTGTCAAAACTGACTCAAATGAATGAAAATCACTGCATCTAGCACAGTGAAAAAGGGTACTTTAGTACAGTACATCAGTTGCACAGAACTTCTGTATAGACACAAAACAGAGGGGCACAGTAATGTAATGCTATACAATAGACTTGCAACAAAAACATTTTAAGGCTTTATGTTCACAATATCTTCTCTCTTTGTCCCTTCATTAATGCCTCCTCATTGTATATAAAATACAGCATTTTATCGATGCACATTTTCATTTTAGTTTTCCAGTTTTATGCGTTTAAAAAATCAAGGTATTTCTGCATATCATTGAGCAGGAAGTGGAGAATTGCCACAAGCTTAAATATGACACCTTAGCTTAGGATGAGAAAACTCACTTGCTTGCTTTGCATGGCGCTTTGGTCCAAAGAGGGCAACAAGCCAAACAGATTCTGCAGAGGGCTGAAGAAACAGAGCCACACCGTCAAGGGTTTCCACAGAGATAACATCGACCACAATCTGCATTATGGCTCAGGCTTTTATCTCTGTTAGATTGCATCAGATTAAAGTACGTTGACACATTGTTCACAATAACAATTTGTATGCTTTTAATTTTTGATTTATTGTGTGGGATATCAACATGACTCCGACTTTGACTTTGAATAAAAAGGGAGACATTGCAAGCAGCCATCATGTTAATCCTCTATCAATACTGTTTGAAAACTGTTCTGTGCTGCTTAATGATTGGTGACACAGCTCCCACTGTGCCTGTCCTCCAGCACAGATACATTCAGCCTCATGGTGAGTCACCAACTTGCCAAATGAACGGCTGCTAAAAACCCTAATGACCCTCCATGATGAGAATACATTTAACATGGTGACTCAGAATAGATCTCATCTCATGCTCCTCACAAAAGATTAAAATCCTTCACATTTAATCGCATTGACAACTTGATCATTTGCCTATTGTTCATCCAGCTCTGTGAGATTTGTAATCATGACTAATCTTATTTTAAAGAGTGGATTTATTTCAAACACAGATACTGAAAGGAAAGCACAAGCAGCTTTTATTGTGAGAGTAAAAATATGATATTTCCACACTCCTTTAAGGCATCTGTTTGTCTACCTGGCTCATCTGTCTGTGTCAGAGCCGATAGCTGAAGTGTCATCCTGTGCGCTACACGTTATCAACATCTCCCCCGCTTTGCCTCTATCGTGCCCTTATCAGATTACAGCACACACACACACACACAGTCACACAGTGCTTCATCTTCTTCCCTTCACAAGTATTACTCGTACCACTGGGATCTGTTGCTAAAATCCAAATTGTATGCAAATCAGTCTTTGTGTGTGTAGTGCTGGGGTGAGGCAGTGTGTGGGAGACCAATCCAAACGGTGGTTTTGTAAGAGAACATATTAGGGGAGGGGGCCTTGGGTGCAGTCTGACGCTATCGAAGACAAACTCTACAACTTTGTATTATTGCTGTGGGAATAACACAGTTTACCCCAAAACAACCACCTGTTTATACCGCACACACACAAATGAACTCCTACACAAATGTAATTACAGATGCACTCAGGCTTGAAAAAAGATCCTCAAAACAAGTTACACGTCCATATATATTCTGAATGCATGTACACACACACACACACACACACACACACACACACACACACACACACACACACACACTTATACTAGACAATGTCCCTGTCATTGCCCCCAATGCTAATCCTTCAATTAATTTTCAATCCAATATTTATATTTTCCCTCAGTTATCTGGTCAGTGCACAATCATCTTAAAGTAGGCTTACAAAAGAGTTCGTAAAGCCAATCCAGTTTGGTTTAGAAAAAAAATCAAGAGTTCACTACAATTTGAAGTATTACATAACATTTAAAGTTGGATTTTATATCAGTGGAGATAATAATGTTTAAAACCGTTTAGCCAGGAAGATAACTACTCCTGGCACAGCGAGAAGAGGTTTGGTTCACCTATAAAATGTTGCTGTAGCGCATGCAAAGCATCTATAGGTTCAACCTGTGTGGTGGCAAGACATGTCATTGTGAATATCTTTATTTGATTAAACTGCATGCTATTTATTTGTGCATGCTGCCTTAAACTTTGCCTGCCTATGAAGTACTGTTCTCTTGGGAGAGGATTCAGTGTGAATAAAAGGGCACAATAAAGCTTTTTGACAGCTGTCGTCACAGAAATTGCCATTTTTAAAAAAAAAAAAAAAAAAGGATTCAGAAGTGACCAGGCGCAATATGAATAATACTGACACTATATTACCAATACAGCCCCGCTTGGGACGTCAATTGTAAGTAGTCATCTTTATTGGCTAGCCTTCTCTCATTTAAAAAGCTGTTTGTTGTGTGTGTGCCTCCATGAAGTGGCTGAAGGTAGAAATAGAGTGCAGAGGAAGGCATGTTTGCTTTCTGGTGCCATCTCTTTACAGTAGAAACCTCTTTTTCTACATCAATTATTCATCATCAGATAACACCAGAGATGAGGAGAAAGGGTGAGAGCAGGGAAAAAAGGAATCTTTTTAAACAAATATATACACAGTACTATATATGCATGCATGCCATGGTGAGGATGTTTTCACATCAGTTAATTAAGTCGTGACAACATCGCCTGTAACCAATTAACACGGGATGTTTCACAACAAAGTTTAACAATGAAATTCAATAGACACTTAATATATGCAGAGCACTCACTGTGACCTTGAGACGCGACTATTAACTGCTTCAAAATTAAAACGACCCTTAGGGGCTGTTGTTAAGTAATGTATTACATGTATGCGCTAACACCCTGTAACATAGGAGACACTGAATACTACTGTGAGTCTAATCAATGGCTCATAAGTGTTTGGCTTATGACCCCTTAACACAAAGAAATGGCTTTTTGCAACTCCCTCTGTAAAAGGTTGCATATGTTTATGATTAAAGAATAATTATCCCCTCATTTAAATATATTTAATGTTATTAAAGGTTAGAAGTCTTGCACAATGTTTTATTTAAAGATAAACTTAGATTTGTTGTATTGCTTTGACCCCAGTGGTCATCAAGCTATGTTTGTTACAGGCAAAGTATAGAGCGGATATGACCGGGCGACTTATCGTATTTTACGGACCTAAAAGAAACAGATCCTCACAAAAAATCCGACCATTTATATATTTGTCAATATAAGTGAAGACAAAATGATAATTTCCTCCAATATCACACTTGGAATATCAGTCAAATAATCACAATAAGATATTTTTCTCAAACCGTTTGAGCTTAGTAGCCATAAGATTCATCCTGCTGTGAGGGGTTTAGAGAGCACTGCAGATTGTAATGGTAACAGGAGTATTTATTTTTGTTTATTTGACATAATTGTCTTGTGTTAACCACATATAAACCACATACTAGTGCGACAACGTTATAGATTGTCATAGATCTTAAACACAAGAGACCAAAGAAAAATGAAGGTCACAATGGGAGAGAAAAGGAGATGGACGGAGACAGCCGGACAGCACAAACACACACACAGACAGGTTTATCTTGGTGAGTTCTGTGTCTAGGACAGGAAGTTGACAGCAGGTTAACAGGAAGCAGGAGACAGGGGACTGTGGCTCTGATATAATATCTGTTTGTGTATGTGGCTTTTTTCTGCAGATAAGAGTTGTCACCGGGGGGAGTTTTCCTAGTAAACAAAATTAAGTGTGGGAATATGCTATCATGTTTTGTGTTTGTGTGTGTGTGTGTGTGTGTGTGTGTGTGTGTGTGTGTGTGTGTGTGTGTGTGTGTGTGTGTGTGTGTGTGTGTGTGTGTGTGTGTGTGTGTGTGTGTGTGTGTGTGTGTGTGTGTGTGTGTGTGTGTGTGTGTGTGTGTGTGTGTTCAAGGTCAGAGGAGGACTCTGAAGGCAACAGGGACATCTGCAGTGAGATTCTCCAGATGAAAGCTCTTGAGAGGCTCACTTCTACGGTCAGTGCGACTGAAAATCAATAAATACAGTATCCTATTGCTGCCTCATTACCAATGTTTTCATCAATCATTTATATATTTTTATTTTTAGCGTATTGTCTTGACACCGTTTCTTCAACAGGTACAATGTGAGCTGGCAGCTGCTCTTGCCCGAAAGACTCGTAAAGCTTGTAAGTATACATACATCTTAGATAGATAAATACAGTATATAATAAGCAACCAGTCGTCTTGTCAACATTAATATGAGCTTGATCATGATTTTATATTGAAATGACTTAATCCTTGATTTGATCTGTCTTTATAATTGTTATAAAGAATGTAATATTAAGTAGAAATCAGCTAATAGCGAAAACTAGCCTAATTCGAATATTATTTGTGAATGTTTTCTATGTTTAATCATCAATAACAGATGGAACAATTAAAAAAACAAATCAGAAAATTGAAACATAAATCACACAAACATAGCCTCAATGTTTTTTCCTTTCTGCATCATGAGGACATGGATGACTCACACAATGTTACATAATGAGTGTGTGAAGATCTGTCATAAATGACTTGATTCTGCTTTGGGTGGGTTGCAGTATCAGAGCAGGACTCTGAGACGACAGAGACGAGCCAACATGAGCCTCGCACACCCAGCGAGGAGAGCAGCCCGGTAACATACAATCACACACACACACACACACACACACACACACACACACACACACACACACACACACACACACACACACACACCCCCCCACCAGCACAAACTCTTCCCACACAGACGCACACACCCGCCCACTTACTACTAATCACAGACTACCACTCTTTCTCCAGCAGATCGTCTGACACGGAGCAGTCAGACTCAGACAAAGAGAGAATTTCAACAGATAAAGGGAATTACCGACTGTAATTGATAGAAAGAAAAAGCAACGAGGAAGAATTAGAGAGAGACCAAGACAGAGCCAGGATTACCATTTCATCTCATTCTCCGCACATGGACATAAAGGGCCAGCTGAGAACTTGTCATTGCATGTTTCTGGATTACACCCATCTGATTGGACAAAACCACTGAACCTTCTTGAACTCCATCAAACAAACTTTTGTTGGCTGTCTCCAGCATGTCCTGGGACTGCGGGTTGAGATATGTTTTTTTGCCACCTGTGTTGCAGCTGGGCGGAGTGTGTGCGCTGCGGGATGGCGGGGGCAGCGGCGGCGTTGGTGGAGGAATGGGGACGGTGTGCGGCCGCGAGGATCTGACCAGCCGGCTGGGGCTGGAGGCCGTTCAACGGCTGGCCAAGGACGGCTGTCGGCTGCTGCAGAACCACAACTACAGGCTGCCAGACAGGAACCAGGCGGTGAGTGTGGTGATGGCTCTCATGTTTGGAATTAAGATGCGATAATACTGTATTGTCAGAGAGTCTGGCTCCATTTGCAACATCAACAAGGACAGATATTTAAGACGAGATACAAGGGAATATTTGACAAAACATCAGGGTCACTGAAGAGAAACCTGCACAAGACCCTCTAACGTACATTAGATCTGGGTTTTAGCTCTGTATTTCATTTGAGTGGTGCACAAAAGAATGCTTCAGTTTTACCTTTTTAAATCGCGGGACACTGTGTCTCCGATTTGATGGTTACAATTCATATCTCGCTGTTCAGGACATGGTTGGGGTCAGAGGTGATGTGGTGGGACAGCCTCAATATGTTGTAATGGTATGCTGATTCATTGAGTCCCTCCAAAGGTTGACCTATAATCATTGATTTTAGATTTTCATCTGGTTGAGCAGTTTTTACCTTAAAGCGGTGGGCAATCACTTATACTTAAATTGTATTTATATCATACAGTATTCCCAGGTCTGAGTTTGTTCCGCAAAGTCATTGGTTTCTCACCATGTAATCTGCAAAGCGAGTTGCGGCTATATGGTTATCATGAGTACAGAGTAATGTACGTCATGATGTGGTGAATGTGGCAATTATTGTAGTCACTTTTAAAACACGCACTTAAGGTCTTAGTTACTCATGAATGGTCAGGAGTAATGCGAGAAAATCCTCATCAGGAGGACCATCCTGGTTTGTGTTGCTGTTAGTCTAGACTCTAGAGGACGAAACACACATGTCCACATTTACTCTAATTTACATTATTTAGGGTCACCATTAGTTATTACCACAGTAACAACTACTCTTTCTTGGAAAGACAAAATAAACGACATTCAAACATTACATTCTTTACCACAATATCCACAAAACAGATGAGCTAGAAATAAGAGAAAGTAGGTACATCTCTCCCATTCATAATGTCAACATAAAATAAGCTAAAACGGAAGCGTACAGCTAAAAATTATCCAAGGTAGCAACACAAATATAATCAACATTCACATACAGTTTATCATATGTAACCTAAACTCATTTATTTGTATTAATTGCTGTTTTTACATTTCTTTATAAAAATGTAAATGCTGTGGTGGGTTATTGCACTACATTTCTTTTTTAGTTCACAACATGCCTCCTCACTTTATTACATCATCCGAGGACACATCTGTGCACTCAAATTCACCCACACACATGCAAACTGAAGCTATCATTGCTTATATGCACACGTAGAGCTTTGCTTCATTCCTATCAGATTAAATAACCAGCAGCTCTCTAGCTCATCGAATGTGGGTGTTAATAAGGGCTTAGTGCAATGTGATCTCATGCCCTTTTACAGTCTGCAAAGTACTGTGTATGTCTATGTTCACTTGTGCGTGTGAGTTTTCTGGCTACAGCTTATACTCATGTGTGGGAGCTTATGTGTGTGTGTGTGTTCATGCACTGCTGGTGCCGGCAGGCTGAGTCAGTGTGTGCACTTAATGAGTGGGGTGTTAGAGAAGCGCTTTACTGTATAATCCAGCTCTACTGTGCACCTGAGGGCAGGAAGCAAAGCGAAATGCAGTCTGATTTTCACCCTACATCTTAATGTGTTTGTGAAATCTGCCACATACCTCATCAGCTTGGTGGGTTTGACCTAAGCCCAGCCTTGGGGATTTTTCCGAAGAGGATATTTTTTCACTTTAATTTCTTTTATACAAAAGTAGAAACATATATATTTCTTTTTTATCAAAGTAGTGCTTCTGAATGAAGCCAAAGAGAAAATGTTTTTTAAGCTGGCAATTATTTTCTAGATCAATCAATTAGGCTCTTGGTGTTTCCTAAGTTTGGACACACAAACTGTAATCATTTCTAAAAATGAACAAATGAATGATCCTTTTCAGTTATGCACCAAAATGTAAAATGTGTTTTAATATCATTCGGAGACAGCGAGTCACAAAAACCAACCCTAAATATCTATTCACCAAAAAGACCACTCTACTCTTACTGTGTTGTCATGGTGATTTTTACATTTTATTTCCCTTTTTTCCAAATGACAAACAAGCTCTGACAAACCTCTGTGGGTCTCCATAGTGATTCAAACTCCTGTAGCAGTTTCTTGAGTGCACTGTCATTCATTCTCATTGGATCAGCCATGGGAGTTTACCAGAGGCCAACCCGACTCAGTATTATCCAAGGTCACTGTGTGCATGTCGCACACAGGCAGGCTTTTTGGTAACTTGTGTTACAGTTTCTGTGTGTGAGAGTTGCACGAATGAGAGCTGCTGACTGGAACACATTGTGTTTCATATTCTTATCCATTATTTCCAGGAATCAGGCCTGGAGCTATCACAACACAGATATGGCGTAGTTTCTATCAGCACACACAGCACACACACACATGCAGAAACACAAAGGGAACAGAGAGGGCTTCCTTTAGTCTTTCCGTTAGGACCACCTTTCCTCTGTACGTCGTTTTGTTCCTGTGCACTAGGTCTGTGACCTCATGAGGGTGACAGTAAGTGCATGTCCACTGGTCTCCATTTACTTTTCTTAAATCCCGAGCCTCTAGAGCAGAAAGTCTGACCATTCAAAGGCAGAGAGTCTTGGCCTAGGGGAGGAAAAGAGAGGAGAGGAGAGAGAAAAAGTGTTTTCAGAAATGTAGAGGCGAACGTGAGGAGGAAAGGGTGTAGACGAGGTGGAAGTGCAGATGGTTGAATTGTAGGAAGGGATGAGAAGAAAAGGAAGGAAAGGGACAGTCACACCTGTTGGCTGAGAACAAGTGACGGACACAAAAATCAAACTTTACCAAAGCAGTTTGTAAATGTTTGACCTGACTGTTCAAGGTTTTTCACACTGCAGGTTGAGGTAGGGCTGCAATTTATTTTTTTAGCATTGTAAATTCATCATAAATATGCTGATTATTTTGTAGATTAGTAATTTGGCTGATGTTAAAACCTAGTTGTCTTGTTTGGTTAATTCAGAACACAAACACATACATATTAGTATAATATAAAAAAAAAAAGAGAAGCAGGAAATCTACTTATTTGAGATGTTGAAAAACGCACATTTAGACACTTTTGCATGACAAAATACTTCAATGAGTGCTCTAATCAAATAGATATATTTTTTCAGTCAACTTATCATTTTGTCAGGTGGATATATTACATAACAGAAATAGCCAATTTGAGCTTGATCGACAGAGGCAAAATAATCAATCAATCAATGCAATATTCTCTTGTTAAGTTGATAATGTACCCTACAGCTGACGTATGCTGGCCCTTTTGGATACAACAATATCTTTCCCTCTCTTTCACACTCCTTCTTTTTGTTCTCACTTTAAGCCACACTCCCCTGCGTCTCTCACTTTGCAGTCCCAGTCTCTCGCCTTATATCTTGCTTGCTTTTCTTGCCATCCGTCTCCCTTTCTGTGTTGCATAACTTTCTAACCTCCTCCTCTGCGGCATTCAAGTGCCTTCTTTGTATATTTTCCTTTTCATTTCTTGCATTCTTTCTCAGGCTAAATTCATGTTTCTTCTTGGGAGCTGCTGTTTGCACTCAAGTCTTTACATCTAGTTGTGTGTGTGTGTGTTTGAGAATGCCTGTGTGAGCACATATATAGTTACACTTTAATGGTGGCAGTGTTGAAAGTTGTTTTTGTTTTGGAGCATTCTCTGGAACCCTTTTGATCTCGAGCGCGGGTTTGTGTGATAAAACGCTGCCGTCCTCCATTCTTGGCTCGGAGCTGTTATTCTTGGCATCTTTGCAAAGAGTGCGAGTGTTATCGGAAAGATCAACAGTTTTCTACTGTATCAGGAACACCAAAACAACATTCTCTTTCCCTTTTTGTTCTTGTAATAGCTGTACTTTAATTAGTTCCATAATCTCTCCAAACTTTTTGTTCAACGAATTGTTTGTGTGTAGAAAGAGAGAAAGGAAAGGTTAATACAAATAAAGATGGAGACCTGTGAAAAACATCCCGGTTCCTGTTTGAACCCCTGGATGATGTGTTCGAATGGTAGGCCTCAAAACTCTTGTTATCTTGAGTTTATCCAGGGTGCTGGGTGCGGTCTGGGTGCTGGCCCAAATCGTAATAATGGCATGCAGCGTCAGATCTCTTCACATCAGCTGTCACTGCCTTATTTATCAGCTCAATGCATGTCTGTGTTGCTTAACCTTGAAGACATTCATTTCAGCATTGGGAAATCGCAGATCTTTTGAAAGCACATAATTCCACAACAGTTGGGTTCTCTTTGAAGACCTGGAAGCTATTTGTACACTGGAACCCCTGACATGTATAATACAGTCAAGGATATATGCCTCGAGTATTCAACTAAGCCATGTAATAAGCCTATTTAAAGCAATAAGCCTATTTTTACTTGTCATACTCATAATGACCATTTAGAAAATGTTCTTATGGAGTCCTGAACAAGACGTGCCATGTTGAACACCTCCGTTTTCTTTTCCTCTGAGTGCCAAGATAGAGGCTTCTGCCAATCAGACCAATGCCTCTGCAGTAGTGGGCGATTTCTTTCCAACCGGAACTTTCAAAACAACCATACAATTAGTCATTATAAGGTGTTACAATGACATTTTGATGAAAATTTACATTTAATACATTTTATTTTTCAAGCGCTTTATCAGGTGCTCAAAGACGCTTTACAGACTTAAGAAATAAGATAGAAAGTCAAAATCGGGCAATAAAGCAACATTTATCACAGGGACACAGCATGAGCACACATTAGAAGTCAGTCTGAAAAGGAGTCGAAGCTTTTGGCTGCATTGTAATGTAAAAATATGTTTAAATCATTTTGTACGGAGGAAGGTTTCATGAGACAATTTGACACTTACACACCAAAACACCTGAGGGAGCTTCAGTGACCTCACCCCACTGAACATCTGTATCACATCAGGACACACACATTATATTTGTCTGTCCCAAGTTATACCTCACGTGCTGTCTGTCAGGTTCAGACAACGTCTTTCATCAGAAGAGTGTGTGTGTGTGTGTGTGTGTGTGTGTGTGTGTGTGTGTGTGTGTGTGTGTGTGTGTGTGTGTGTGTGTGTGTGTGTGTGTGTGTGTGTGTGTGTGTGTGTGTGTGTGTGTTCTGTCAGATGTGATTGCTGCTCGATCCCTCTGACTGCGACAGACGAGCAGCTGGAGGAGAGACGTCGCTTCTTTATCTCTCCTCCAGCTCCTGTTCTCTGCCTTTGATCTTTTCTCTCCTCTCCTCAGGCTGTTACTTATTGTGCTCCTCTGTCCATCTGGAGCTCTGTTCCACTGTCACTGCAGGTGTGTGTGTGTGTTTGAGAGAGAGAGCTGGAGTCAGGGATCAAGGTGCTGTTCATTTTGGGAGCAGATGATCATTTGAAGTGTCAGCCTAAATTCCCCATTGTTATTTATTACACAATAGCATTTCTTCTAAAGGCAGGAAAGGCAATACTTCCCTGTGATGGTGCCAGCATAATCTGTGCCTGCATGTGAGTGCAAAGGCTTTATGGCTTTATTTTGGTTCTCTTCCTTTGTGTGTAACAAAAGAAAGTGCTGACTGGGTCAAAAAATCTGCTCAGTCTAAAAAAAGAGAGGACACAAAGTGAGAATATAATTGTAGACTAAAAAAAAGACATCCAATGTTTTCACTCCCTTAAATCGCTTTTTAAACAGTTTATTCTTTGCCTCACTTTGTGACATGTCCCTCTCCCTTTTTCCCTCCCAGGAGGCAGTGGGGAGGGTGTGTCTGAAGGAGAGAGGACGGGACGTGTTGGTGTTACGGAGAGTGACTTCCTCAGTGACGTCGCCATCGGACCGGCCGTCGCCCACATCGTCAGGGGGCGGGTCCAGAGCGGAGGACTGTGACAAGAGGTCAGTCCCTCCTCCTATATAACAACAGTAGCAACAAAAACATAATCATAACACTTCTCCTCGTCCACTCTGGGATGTTGCAACGAAACACTCATGCACGTACATGCACCATATCAGAAGTGCTGTCAACACAGTGTGTGTGTTTGTCTAAGATAATGTATGCTTTGGCTTCTGGCACAGAGCTGGTAGAAGAGAATGGCTTTTTTGTTTTCAGCTGGAAGCCAAACAAAGATGGCACCAAGGCTGGTTTACTTCCTTCCACGAATTCGTGTATGTGTTTAGAGTTATTTTTCTGTGTGTCTGCTCAAAGTGAATTTCTTTTGTGCAGTGTCTGTGTTAGTGTGTTTTTAAGCCAGCGCGTGCCAAGTCCTGAGGCACATTGCAGGGAGTGTCAGTGACAGGCAGGTTAAGTGGGTCTGTGTATGTCTGTGTGTGCGCAGTGCTCAGCATCTTCAGTAGCAATCAGTTCCCTCAGAGTGCTACCGTAGAAACTGTCACAGAGAGCGTTTTAATCTCTGGAGCTCTTAGGCTGACGGCAATGCAGTTTATCCCACAGGAGAGCACCCTTCCTGGGTATGAAGAGCTTAGATGAGGGCTGATCCTGCGGAGGTTGTTAGATATGAAGATGACCATGGAGCTAGCTACGCTTGCCAAGGCAGAGGAGGACATAGAGGATGACGATGAGGAGGACGATGATGACGAGTGTAGCAATCATGATGAAGATGGTAGCTGTTCAGAAATGTGTGCTTTTGACGTTCCCCATTTTCGCTTCATCGATGACGACGATGTGGAGGAGAATAAGAAGGAGGAGAGTAAGGCAGGGTGGAGGAATGGAAGTGGTCGTTCTTGGTGCTCTAGTGAAGAAGATTGTTGCGACTCTTCGTCTTGCAGGTATGTGGTGGTGTCCGGGACGCCCCTCAAGATCTTGGAGCATCTGCTGAGTGACCTTCGGCTGGACGACCAAAGAGGGGCGCCAGAGAGCAGGGAGAGCGGTAAGTTTGTCGACACACGTGTGAACACAAATGCTTCATGAACACATCTGTGAAAGGGCAACGATACACACGTTAAAATGACATTTAAACACTGTTTAGTTGAAAATGTGACATTTTGTCATATAAATTAAGAAGTTGTGGAGTTTTTTTCCAATGTTTGAGCAAAGGTTTATTTCAAATAAAGCAATTCCCCACACTCTAATTTCAGGAAACTTTTTTTTAGTCCCACATAGGGTTGCAAAGGGTCGGAAAGTTTCCGGAAAGTTTCCATGGGAAGTTAAGCTGGGGAATTTTGGAAATATTCGATGCAAAATTAAACAAAAACATGACATTTCAACAGATTTTTTTTAAAACATTTTTTTTTTAAGTTGAAAAGAACAAGTTTTAATTATTTTATTGAACAATTATTTGTTTCATTGAAGAACGAAAACGGGAATGTTGAGTTAAATGTTACTCATCCACCTCAACCCCACTCATTAAAAAATGAACAAAAATGCACCCCCCATCCAAAGATCCCCACAAAGTCCCATTAAACATGCAAATCTTCCTTCAAGCGATCCTCTGCATTTTTGCTAAAACCTTTCAGTCAATGGGCTCTTCCTGGGCCTCATCAACATCCAACTCTGAGTCTTCCTCTTCAGTGTCACTGTCCAGCCTTGTTGAGGATGGCTCTGTGTCAGGCTCAAAGAGCCTTAGGTTTGCCCGAATGCCAACCAGTTTTTCCACTCTCACATTTGTGAGCCTGTTGCGAACCTTTGTGTGGTCTCAATAGCCATGCAGTAAGCAGTGTGCTATGGCCTGGATATTCAAGTGTACTTGAATGGCATCTGTTTGTTTTAGTCAAGATTATGCTAAAATATACTTTCCCCAACTATGTTTAAGTTCCCTATGAAGAGCCAACCTTCAATTTTGAAAATTCCCAGTTTATTCCCATAAATTCCCGTGGAAAGTTTCCATCTTTGAAAATTCCCGGAATTTTGCAACCATAGTCCCACACAAGTTACAACACAGCCCAGCCTGGACTCTTTCTATGTCTCTTTGATTTTCCGCACAGGGGTTCAAACCCGGGAGGTGTGTGTGTGTGTGTGTGTGTGTGTGTGTGTGTGTGTGTGTGTGTGTGTGTGTGTGTGTGTGTGTGTGTGTGTGTGTGTGTGTGTGTGTGTGTGTGTGTGTGTGTGTGTGTGTGTGTGTGTGTGTGTGTGTGTGTGGCTGCATGAGTCAGTCAACTCTCAAACCCATCCAGGTGTGTGCATTCACTCAACCCAGTCATTGCCTGTAAATCTGTTAGTATGAGGAACATTCAAGAGGTTAAATGCTCTAACGAGTTTCTGAAACGATTCCCTCAGGCTGCATTTCTGCTGCGAACAATTTCATCTTTCATATATCATTTTCACAATCATCACATGTACCTATGGCTGCTGGGTTATTTCACCGGAGCAGTTACAGCCCTGCTATATTGTTTTACCTCGGGACACGTTCTGTCATTTGTTTTACAGCAGTGTAGTTAGCATATAGACTACATTGAAAGTTGGGCAGCAACTTATTATTTTCATTTGATTCATTTGCACAATTTCTTCCCCGAACGCATTTAAGTGAGATATTGAATTTGTATTCAGTAGTTGATTAATCTATTATAAATGTTTGCATTATTTTTAAAGTAATTGTAGTGTAAGTTATAGTAGATAAAAGTATTTGTTATTCTGTTAAAGTAAGATAATCATTCCTGTAGAATAAAAACAGATGGTGTTCGTATCATTGTGAAGCCATCGTCACTCAAACAACTTAAATCCAGTAGCACCAGAGACACCTGGTTCACAACATGTATTTTATAAAACCTTTTCTTGTGAGTCGCACCGTTTTAAGACAAGGCGTCTTTATGCATTAACTCCTCAGCACCACCAGTTCCCGGCAGTCCACAGGGAGCCATCTCGATGAATAGCAGGAAACAGAAAACGAAGAGAGAGAGAGAAAGGGAGGGAGAGAGAATGAGGGGAAAGAAAAAGGAGAACTGAGATGGTCTTTGTGGAGGCGGACCACACAATATTTATTTACTGTAGAGAGAAAACACACTTTTGTATTTATTTAGCAGGGAAGCAGATCAAGAGTGTATGTGCATGCTTGGTCTTTGTCTCTGTGTGTCTATCTTTTGTACTCTGTGCACAGAATAAGTATAAGGGTGTGCACGTGTGTGTGTTTGTAGGCCCTCTGGGGTGGTGCTGAGCATCAGTGTGCCGTTTTAGCAGGCTTAGCTGTGCAGCATGTAGAACAGGCTTGAACACGCTTCCACAGAGAACGATTACCTCAACCACCCCTTCACACGTACACATAAAAAAACCCACACAACAAAAAACACAGCAGCAGATTACTGCGATTAGTTCTGCACACACACATTTTCTCTCTTTTTCCTTCCTGTCTCACAAGAGATAAAGTCCCCAAGGTCAGAAGTGTGTGTGTGTGTGTGTGTGTGTGTGTGTGTGTGTGTGTGTGTGTGTGTGTGTGTGTGTGTGTGTGTGTGTGTGTGTGTGTGTGTGTGTGTGTGTGTGTGTCTGTGTCTGTGTCTGTGTTTGAGAGAGAGTGTGACACTCTCTCTCAAACACAGACACAGACACAGACACACACACACACACACACACACACACACACACACACACACACACACACACACACACACACACACANGTGTGTGTGTGTGTGTGTGTGTGTGTGTGTGTGTGTGTGACTCACCCTCTCTAGTATCGGTCGAAGGACTTCGGGGTTGCAAACAGTTTTCCTTCAAACTCAACTGATGATACATTTGTTTACTCTGACAGAGAAAGAGAAGAAGAAACATGGAGATGTTCAATTCTGTATTCATACTTCACTGCTTATAGCTGTATTACAGTTGAACTCAAGGATGTATCGCTTTGCATCTAACCTCCCTTCTCTGGTTTACCTTTTGGTTTGGAGGGCAGTCATCGACAGTGCTATAAGAGGGAAACAAGACGCACAACGGTGAACAGGGATGCAAGTAGGTGTGAAATTGAAACAATATACACGCACAAAGTGACAGTCAGTCAATGAAGAACAAAGTCTTGTACAGAGACGGAAACACTTACTGTCGGCGACGCAGAAGTTTCTGGAACTCCTTCAGGTCCTTCTCAAGCGTGGGGAACTCGTACAGATCTTCTAAAACACACCTATACAGGGTCTAACAGAGAGGGAGCAAAACAAAACAATGAAATAATTTACACGACATCCAGAATCTCATGCTGTCAAATAAAATGACCAAAATAACATGGCATTATCATAACCGTGTGTGCAGAACATTTACAGAGCAACATTTCTGTGTGTGTGTGTGTGTGTGTGTGTGTGTGTGTGTGTGTGTGTGTGTACATGGCAGGGAATTAGTAAGAAGTATGAAAGCTCAGGAGGCAGAAACAGCAAGGATACACACACACGTCTCCAAACACCTGCTTATCGCTGTCATTGACCCACCATAGCCTCCCATCCCAATTCTCCTCTCATTCCTCCTGTTACTAGGCAACTATCACCTGGGTTACGCACTCCATATGAGATTATACACATGCCAACCCTCGCACTTTGGTTTCCATGGCAACCCGGCACAGAGATACGGAGCCTCCAGGTTACAGAGGGATAAGTGATT